>NC_084572.2:11267500-11567500 GCF_033978685.3 Nerophis lumbriciformis | reverse complement strand
TAGGGATGATGTTCGAAATCGGTTCTCCCGGTTGTTCGATAAGAAAAGAACCGATTCCATGGACTCAAATCCCTTTTTGAGAACCGGTTCCCGTTATCGAGGCCACTATAGTAAAGAAAAAGAGTTGGTTCTTTATTCGAATCCCTGGGAACGAATCCCTTCCCACGTACAGGCAATGCCCTGTGGGACCTGCAATGTTATGCCCATTTGATTGTAGACTCTTACTGACACCTTGTGGCGATATGAAAATACTACGTGTCAATAGTTTGGGCACTTCCGGGTTGAGACAATTGAGAAGTAGACAAGTTGTGTTAGCTCTTACAAGCCTTGGAAAAGATAAGTCTGTAAGTAAACTGTTTAACTTGTTTATGTAATTCAATATTAAGGTGGAAAGTGTTTAAGTTTGATACTAAGATGTTTATTGAAAAACGATTTTTGTGCACTGTTTCAATGGATGTTTTGAGGACTTAAAATGGCTGCCAGTCGTGCATTTCCACCATCGAAATAGTTTCAACACTCAGAAGATTTGTTTGATGATAGTACTGTATATGTGTGTGAAGCTAATATTTACATATTGTGTATTACATTTCAGTATGTTAATTGAATCACATAGCTTATACATTTGTCATTGTGTGTATTTCAGTAAAAAAAAAAAATTAACAGTCCAGTGCAAGACAAAAGTAAAGATAGGAAAAGACCAAGCAAGATCAACAACAATAAAGAGCCGAAATGGATTAATCTGCTTTGGATTGTTTGTTAGCGGTCTGCCAAGCTGTATAACCTCAACACGTATAGTGAGGGCAAAACAGGCAATATGCAATTATTGCCAGGCTTCGCTCTCATGTAAGGGGGGAATAATTGTTGATTGATGACTGTGGTGTTCTTAGTGTCATAGTGTGTGGAGTTAGTATGTTCCAATAGCAGCAGAAGTGCACTTTTTTGGAGAGCTGTATTATTTTCAGTTTTGTGCCCAAGGGACTGATTTTATTTAACACTATATTATTATTTATACACCTATAGTGATCACAGAGACAGGTTGTTTTTGTGTTACTGTATATATTTGTTTTTCTGAAAAATCCCACTTAATATACTTTGGGTATATTAATATTACTTAATATTACTTTGGGTAACAGTCAATATTTTATTTTTTAAGGGGTTTAACAGTCAATATTTATTTTTTTATTTTATTTTATTTTTTTCTTATAAAATAAAAGTGAGGTTTTGTTAAACCAAATATTGTGTTTTTCTCCATATACAACAACCTATGTGGATTCGATGAGAGAATCGATAAGGAATCGGTTCGATAAGAGGATTCGATAATGGGCTCGAACTCGATAATTTCTTATCAAACATCATCCCTACCAAGTTGTCAATCATTCACCAGTCACTGTCTTTGTCTCTGCAGGGCTGCTAGCATACACACACTACAGAAACGTAGACGTAAGGTAACGTAGTAGAAAGGATCCTGAACAGGGCTTAAAATCGAATGAGTTGTTCCTTGCCCAATATCTGACATTTCCTGAAAATCCACCCATAACTTTTGGAGTTACGTTGCTAACTTACTAACTCGTTTGCAGAAAAATGTACTGTACATCATGACTTTGTACAGCATGTGTCATGTTTTTATTGTAAATGTGACACCATTTTTTTTTATATACAGAAAAGTGCTTGTCTCTGCTATCTTTCTACAACGAGGCACAACTCTGGTGGGCTGGAACAATTTGCAAAACAATATCACAAAGCTGCTGATACGCCAAAACTAAAAGAAAATAAGGTGGACTTTTGCAAACAAAGTAAATAAATGGTAAATGGGTTATACTTGTATAGCGCTTTTCTACCTTCAAGGTACTCAAAGCGCTTTGACACTATTTCCACATTCACCCATTCACACACTGATGGCGGGAGCTGCCATGCAAGGCACTAACCACGACCCATCAGGAGCAAGAGTAAAGTGTCTTGTTCAAGGACACAACAAACGTGACGAGGTTGGTAGAAGGTGGGGATTGAACCAGGAACCCTCAGGTTGCTGGCACGGCCACTCTCCCAACTGCGCCACGCAGTGTTTTTTTTTAAAAAGTAGTGAATTATATTTACTTTACTAACAAAGTAATAGAATTTAACAAAATTATTTTTTAACAAATTAATTAATGCATTACTTTAAAAAAAAACTGCTGGCACTGTTGAGAGACTTTTCATGATTGCAGTGCGTGCGTGCGTGCGTGCGTGCGTGCGTGCGTGCGTGCGTGCGTGCGTGCGTGCGTGCGTGCGTGCGTGCGTGTGTGTGTGTGTGCCTTTTAAAGGTGGTGGCTGTTGCCAAGTGACGTCAGCAAAAGCGTATTCAAGCAGTTTGCCGGCAATGACTGCATCTATGTTGAATCTTTTAACTTGATTGTGTTAGTGCTCGTTAATAAAGAGCTTTGATAGGTGTCTTTTATCCTTGTCCACAATCAAGGTATTGTATGATTTGCGAGTTTGTCACCTCAATCATTGATTTGTTGTTCATTATTCCCTCGTAGTAGTAGTAGGAGGTTTGACCTGTGTCCGCTCGGGATGGTGTCCTGCTGGCCCCACTATGGACTGGACTCTTACTATTATGTTAGATCCACTATGGACTGGACTCTCACTATTATGTTGGATCCACTATGGACTGGACTCTTACTATTATGTTAGATCCACTATGGACTGGACTCTCACTATTATGTTGGATCCACTATGGACTGGACTCTCACAATATTATGTCAGACCCACTCGACATCCATTGCATTCGGTCTCCCCTGGGGGCGGGGGGGGGTTACCCACATATGCGGTCCTCTCCAAGGTTTCTCATAGTCATTCACATCGACGTCCCACTGGGGTGAGTTTTTCCTTGCCCTTATGTGGGCTTTGTACAGAGGATGTCGTTGTGGCTTGTGCAGCCCTTTGAGACACTTGTGATTTAGGGCTATATAAATAAACATTGATTGATTGATTAATTGATTTGTGTGTATGTGTGCGCGTGTACTTAGCGTACATGTTGTTTGCTGTGTGATGTTGGCTCTTCCTATTTAATATCGAGTTAATTTTAGTGCGGTGCTGGTTGTTACATTCATATATTTCCTGCATTGAACTTGTTGTGTTTTTGACGGTGTCTTGTTGACATACAACCAACAAGTAGTGTGCCACGTTACAGCAAACGCATCGGCAAATGCGTTGTAACGTACGTAAAAGTAATTATTAGATGATTCAATAGTAGTAAAATAGTAGTTCGTAACAGCATTGTTGTGAAACACTGTTTCCCCTAACATTGCTATCCTTGTGAAAAAGCTGTATTAATATTGATTAGAGCATAAGTAGTTAATGTTTAAAGAATGTCAGCACCTCATCTGAAAAGGCGCTCAAACAGTTGCTTTTGACGTTGAAGATTTTCATGACCTTGGACATGATAAAATACCTAATTCCTCTAACTAGATCAGACCTGGGCAAATTATGTGGCCCGTTAAGCTTTTCAATCTGGCCCGCCAGACATTCCCAAATATTTTTTTTATATCTTTAAGATGTAAACTGTAGCTGCCATTATGATGTGCAGTCATGTTTTCTAATGACCGTAAGTCTTGAACTACCGTATTTTTTGGAGTATAAGTCGCTCCGCAGTATAAGTCGCACCGGCCGAAAATGCATAATAAAGAAGGAAAAAAACATATATAAGTCGCACTAGAGTATAAGTCGCATTTTTGGGGGAAATTTATTTGATAAAACCCAACACCAAGAATAGACATTTGAAAGGGCAATTTAAAATAAATAAAGAATACTGAACAACAGGCTGAATAAGTGTACGTTATATGAGGCATAAATAACCAACTGAGAACGTGCCTGGTATGTTAACGTAACATATAATGGTAAGAGTCATTCAAATAACTATAACATATAGAACATGCTATACGTTTACCAAACAATCTGTCACTCCAAATCGCTAAATCCGATTAAATCTTATACGTCTAGTCCAGGGGTCGGCAACCCAAAATGTTGAAAGAGCCATATTGGACCAAAAATACAAAAACAAATATGTTTGGAGCCGCAAAAAATTAAAATCCATATTACATACAGATAGTGTGTCATGAGATATAGATTTAATTAAGAGGATTTAAAGGAAACTAAATGAGCTCAAATATAGCTACAAATGAGGCATAATGATGCAATATGTACATATAGCTAGCCTAAATAGCATGTTAGCATCGATTAGCTTTCAGTCATGCAGTGACCAAATATCAAATCAAATCAAATCAACTTTATTTATGCCCGATTAGCACTCCAAAAAGTCAATAACATCAGCAAAACTCACCTTTGCGCATTCATGCACAACGTTAAACGTTTGGTGGACAAAATGAGACAGAAAAAGAAGTGGCATAAAATACGTCCTAGAAAGTCGGAGAAAGTTATACATGTAAACAAACTACGGTGAGTTCAAGGACCGCCAAAATTAGTAGGACAAAACGGCGCTCACCAAATACTCGAATCAGTGAAGCATGTTTAATATAAACAGTGTGCTTCATAACAATTAGGGAGGTTTGTGTTATGTTTGTCCTCCTATAGAAACCATATTAAAACAAAAAATATATTTTTCCCCCCTCATCTTTTTCCATTTTTCATATATTTTTTAAAAAGCTCCAGAGAGCCACTAGGGCGGCGCTAAAGAGCCGCATGCGGCTCTAGAGCCGCGGGTTGCCGACCCCTGGTCTAGTCTCTTACGTGAATGAGATAAATAATATTATTTGATATTTTACGGTAATGTGTTAATAATTTCACACATAAGTCGCTCCTGAGTATAAGTCGCAACCCCGACAAACTATGAAAAAAACTGCGACTTATAGTCTGAAAAATACGGTAAACAAAGTATTTTAATGGTTGGAATCTGCGCTTCTGGATGATATACCAGTTACTATGGTAATCTAATTAGTTACTATGGTAATCTAATTAGTTACTATGGTAATCTACGTCACAGCAGCTCAGACGAGGCACCAAGCAGTGTGGGCGGGAAGCGTTTCCACAGACGCGGAAGGAGATTTTCACAACAAAGTTCTAAAGCTTAGTGATTTATCAGATATATCAGATTGTAGGTGGGGTTTATTTTGTACCCTTCACTTTCATATTTCACTGTTTGTTGCATTTTTGTTGCGTTTCACTTGATTGTAAAATATGTTGATCGAAAGGGGGTGTGACATTCATATTTTGTCAATATACAGTGTTTTATCGTTCATAGAAACATGTACAATTCCATTACGTTTTTTTAAGGAAGTCTGTCATAACGTTTTTAGCATTCAATCAGACATTATTGTGAGGTTTTGTATTAGTGTCCCTAAAAATAGAAATACCGGCCCCCAGACACATTTTTTTCTCTAAATGTGGCCCCCGAGTCAAAATAACTGCCCAGGCCTGAACTAGATAAACCCGCCCTCTCAACATAATTCTGATTTTCGACACAACGCTACATTACACAGAAGTGGTGAAAGTGAAGGTAACGCTTTGGTTGACATCAAACAGACTTGACTTGAAAAGAAAACAAGAGTAGATCAAACTAGGACGTGTATCACAAACACATAATAAAATGGAGAAAGTTCAAAAACAAGGTGAATAATGGTCCGTACTAACCTTGAATTCCTAATAGCTGTAATTCTAGATGTATGCATCAAAGTGTTGAATACATTCACTTCCTAACTGTTTATATAAAGCAAGCTGATGCATAATGGAGGTTCTGGTGTTAAGAGTGATGCCAGATGAAGGTCTATGTGGTGAAAACCAGAAAAATTCCAACATTTGACAAGCTTTTTGACAACACAAGGCCAGACCATCAAATTTCACCCAAAGGTATTTTGCTTCGTCAGACAAATCCTTGATGATACACAACCAAAAACACGCACTCCCTCAGTTCACTGTTGATGTTTGGGGCCGAACTCAGGCTAACAAGCAGCACTGTGCTCTTTCTCAGCTTCCATCTGACACCCACAAAGGACATGCAAGGTAAATTGGGTGTCAGGTCAATAAAGTAACATGAATCCCTAAATCACTGCTAGAATTCAGATCCGTAGACACGCACAACACACACTCACACAATATTTCAGAAAGCTGTAAAATAGGTTCCTGGTGCTTGGATGTACTCATTATGACACAAAATAATAATGGCAATTTCATTATTATTTTTCACAAATAAGTAAGTCAAATCGTCAAAAGAGACTGGAGTTTCAAACAAAATAAAAAGGACCGGTATAGGGTTGCACTATTCAAACTACATACATGTTGCCTAGTTTAGAGATTTTTATTGTTGTATATCATATTTCCTTTTACGCAGAGAGGACCAGGCATATGTTAAAAAGGAAGCTTTTTATTGTACACCTTTTTAAAAGGAAACAAAATATTAATGAACAACATTGTTTAGTTCAGTTCAGTTTATTTATTTATTTCATTCATAAAAAATCAAACAAAGAAATAAAATTAAAAAAAGTTAATAAACAAAACATTAAAGTAAAAACATTAATCAAAAAGAGCAGAAAGAAGTTAAAAATATATAATATCTGCCCTCTATTTTCACAACTACAACAATTGACTTTCTATGTTGGCGACTACAAAGTCATATTTTCATTTTACAAGATTTAAACCAATAATGAAGAAATAATTCTACTCAGTCATATCTTTTCATCATCATGATTTTTTTTTTAATACATACAGTGACTTACAATCGGGCGGAAGGCGGGTAGGCTCCAGCGCCCCCCGCGACCCCTAAGGGAATAAGCGGTAGAAAATGGATGGATGGATGGACAGTGACTTACGTTGTTTTATTCCACTATCAAACTAACCCCTCTGATTGAAATACTTATTTCCATTATCACTGTTCTAAATGTAGATTTATTAAAAATCTAATTTCCTTTTAGATTAGAATTACTTTCTCTTTTAAAAATACATTTTAAATTGTTTTTTGGTGGAATTGTTGCATTGTTTTATGATTTTTAGGATATTATACTCTGCCAGTTCATGAAATGTTAATAAATTTAACTGTTTGAATATTGGGTTTGTGGGTTCTCTGTATGCATTTCCAGGATTGATTCTTACGGATCTTTTCCGCAGAAGAAAGATTGGATTTAAATATATTTTACAGGCACTACCCTACAATTCAATACAATGCTTTTTGATTTAGCAATTCCTTTACTTGGTGTAAAATAGCAATAGTTTTAGATACTTTAGCCTTTGTATAATTTATAGTATATGTAAATTTCGTTGACAAATGTTCATCAATCATAACACCCAAAAACGTAATCTCTTGTGTTCTTTGGATCTCAACTCCTTCCACATATAATGAGCCATCCACACTTTTCCTACTACTGCAAAAAATCATAAATGTTGATTTACTATTATTCAAGGATAATCTATTCACATCAAACTATCTTTTAATACTGATGAATTAATTTTCAACCACTTCTAACACATTTTGTCCTGAATAAAATAAGGTTGTGTTATCCGCAAGTTAAACAGTTTGGAAACCATGGTAATATCATTGACTTACACGAGAAACAGTATTGGTCCAAAGACTGATCCTTGTGGTACTCCACAACTAATATTATGTAAGGCAGATTTCCTATTGGTAACTTCCACAAATGGTTTTCTGTCCTTCAGGTAACTTCTGACCCACTCATGAGCCATTCCTCTTAATCCATATTTGTACAGTTTGTCCAATAATAACTTATGATCGAGCGTATCAAACGATTTTGAAGATCTGTGAAAATACTTACTAAATATTGTTTTCTATCTATTGCAGTTAAAATTTCTTCAACCACATCAATTATTGTTGTTTTTGTTGAGTAATTGGGACAAAACCCATATTGATTATAAGTTATACACTATACCAGTGTTTTTCCATCCACTGTGCCGTGAGTTTTTTGTCTGGTGTGCCGTGGGAAATTATGCAACTTCACCTAATTGGTCCAAAAAATATTTTTTGCAAATCAATAATTATAATCTGCAAATAATGTGCCGTTGCTTAGTGTCTGTGCTGTTTAAAACTCGGCAGGGTAACCACCTAATACTCCATATCAGTAGGTGGCAGCAGGTAGTTAATTGCTTTGTAAAAGTCGAAATGTGTCGGTTGAGACGAGGATGGTTTGTTGTGATCCCAATATGCAGACCACAGCGGGGGGCAGCATGCAGGTAAAAAGGTATGTAATGCTTAAACCAAAAATGAACGAAAGGGAAAGGAAAAGGCAATGGCTATGCAAAACGAAAGTAAAACTGAACTGGCTACAAAGTTAACAGAGACAGAATGCTGGACGACAGCAAAAACTTACAGCGTCCACAAAGTATATCCGTACATGACATAGCTGCTAAAATGAATAAACTAAATTAACAATGCAAATGTTTGATAACTAAAGTGTCAATATAATTTAAGTGCAAATAAATATACAGCTTCACCACTGTCCACACAAAGAAGGATAGCAACAACTTAAATATCCTTGCTTGCTAACACTAAGCAGGTGCGTGGAATAGCACTCAAAGAAAGACATGAAACTGCTACAGGAAAAAAACAAAAAACAGGAAGGGCCACCAAAATAAAAGCGCAAGACAAGAACGAAAGCACAGGAAAACACCAACAAACTCAAAATAAGGCACGACGACCTGGTGGAGTATCATTTTCTGCTGGTGGTGTGCCTCCGTATTTTTAAATGAAAAAAATGTGCCTGTCCTCAAAAAAGGTTGAAAAACACTGCACTATACTATACTAAATGTAATATCTATTAATACATTAATTTCACCTGAAAGCAAACAATTTCTCTGAGATCTTTGAGAACTGTGGCAGCAGTAATATTTGTCTGTAATTCGAGTAATCGTGTTTGTTTCCACCTTTGTAAAGTGGTATTACTTTAGCAATTTTCATATGATCTGAAAATATCCCTTTCATGAATGATGAATTAGAAATGTATAATGGTTCGATAACTAAATCTATTATGCTCTTTATAAATGCAACATTCATGTCTACATAATTGTAGTATTTTTGATAGTTTTTGACAAATAAATGGTCCGTAATATCATCAAAAGGTTCAGAGAATCTGGAGAAATTACCGCACGTAAGTGATGATATTACGGACCTTCGATCCCTCGGGCGGTACGGCATCAAAAACCAACATCAGTGTGTAAAGGAACTGTAAGCGCAAGTTAAAACTCTCCTATGCAAAGCGAAAGCCATTTATCAACAACATCCAGAAACGCCGCTGGCTTCACTAGGCCTGAGCTCATCTAAGATGGACTGATGCAAAGTGGAAAAGTGTTCTGTGGTCTGACGAGTCCACATTTCAAATTGTTTTTGGAAACTGTGGATGTTGTGTCCTCCGGAACAAAGAGGAAAATAAACATCCGGATTGTAATATGCGCAAAGTTGAAAAGCCAGCATCTGTGATGGTATGGGGGTGTATTAGTGCCCAAGGCATGGGTAACTTACACATCTGTAAAGGCATCATTAATGCTGAAAGGTACATACAGGTTTTGGAGCAACATATGTTGCCATCCGAGCAACATTATCATGGACGCCCCTGCTTATTTCAGCAAGACAATGCCAAGTCACGTGTTAACAACAGCGTGGATTCATAGTAAAAGAGTGCGGGTACTAGACTGGCCTGTCTGTAGTCCAGACCTGTCTCCCATTGAAAATGTGTAGCACAATATGAAGCGTAAAATATGACAACATTGAACAACTTAAGCTGTACATCAAGCAAGAATGGGAAATAATTCCACCTGAAAAGCTTCAAAAATTGGTCTCCTCAGTTCCCAAACGTTTACTGAGTGTTGTTAAAAGGAAAGGCCATGTAACACAGTGGTAAAAATGCCCCTGTGCCAACTTTTTTGCAATGTGTTGCTGCCATTTGCAAAAAAAAATTAAGTTTCTCAGTTCGAACGTTCTTTGCAGTCTATTCAATTGAATATAAGTTGAAAAGGATTTGCAAATCATTGTATTCTGTTTTTATTTATGATTTACACAACGTGCCAACTTCACTGGTTTTGGGATTTGTGTATTTTTTTGTTTAAAAATGTACCGGTAATTGTGAGGAAGTAACAAACAGCCCCTTCCAGTATCAGCAACAGAGGAGTAAGTGCTTACTACTCTATAACAAAAGTCGAGCTGTGATGGCATTCTATGAACAAGAAACTAATTCATGAGAATCTTGACTATGGGAGAAAAAAACACAACTACACAGAACAAATACATTGAGTCTACTAGGGTTGTACTGTATACTGGTATTAATATAGTACCGCGATACTAATTAATCATAGTCGGTACTATACCGCCTCTGAAAAGTACCGGTACGCCAACCCCCTGTGCCCACGTCATCGTCACGCCGTGTCATTGCTGGTTTACGAGCAGGCGAGCATGTTCGGCAGCGCATAATCACGGAGTACTTACAAGCAGACACAGTGTGTAGACAGAAAAGGGAAAACGGACACATTTTGGCTTAAAAATTAACGATACAGGTGAAGTTATAACACTGAAACGCCTTCAGAAAGAGGTGCTTTAAGACATGGCTAGCTAGCTTGCGGCTAATGTCCAGCCCCAGTTGGCGGTGTTTTAGCTACTTTTAAATCACTAATTCTCGCCTCCATGGCGACAAATAAAGTGAGTTTCTTACAAATATCATCCCTGCAGGATGAGGAATAGCTAAACACAACATAACAATTGTTATGTTGTGTTTAACAAAAGTTATGTTAAATTCTATACAAGCTATTATTGTGCTATTGTCTATGGCTTTTTTCACAAATAGAATTGCATATTTTTCAAAGAAGTAAAATAAAACTATTTAGAAATATCCAATTCCAGGATACCAGCAATTTTTAATCCTAACATTGCATACGGATTTTAAAAATAAACTAAACTGTGGTAATATCAGCGATGCTAGGCCTTCTCTTCACTACACACCGTAGCTCAACGGCGTGAAAATGTAAACAAACGCCATTGGTGGATCTACACCTAACATCCAGGAGCGTATTTAGTCGAAACTACTATGATTACGTCAATATTTTTGGGCATCACAACATCTTCTTTCGTTTAAAAAAAATTGTATTTTAGGTTTATAAACTCAGGAAATATGTCCCTGGACACATGAGGACTTTGAATATGACCAATAAATGATCCTGTAACGACTTGGTATCGGATTGATACCCAAATTTGTTGTATCATCCAAAACTAATGTTAAGTATCAAACAAGAGAAGAGTAAGTGATTATTACATTTTAACAGAAGTGTAGATAGAACAAAATAATAGAATGATAAATGACACAATATGTTACAGCATATGTCAGCAGACTAAATTAGAAGCCTTTGTTTGTTTACTTACTAATAAAAGACAAGTTGTCTTGTAGGTTCACTATTTTATTTAAGGACAAACTTGCAATAAGAAACATATGTTTAATGTACCCTAAGATTTTTTGTTAAAATAAAGGCAATAATGCAATTTTTTGTGGCCCCCTGTATTTAAAAAAGTATCGAAAAGTGCCAAAATATTGGTTTCGGGACAACACTAGAGTGTACATGTCGGAAAACCGGAAATGACACAATGCATTACCGCATAATGTACGTCAGTAGCCAAAAGAGGAGCTTTCTCTAGTTTTGAAATGGTTCATTTAAATGCCAAGGAATATATCGATTACATAGTGTAATATGGATTTTGGGCCACGTCCCCCGTCCCCAGACAAAAAGCTGTGTAACAACAACAACATAGCTGACTGGACAGAGGCAGTAGTTTGGGCACAACTAATCCAAACCGTTTGGTTTTTCCCAGATGGATTTGTAAAAAACAAATGCTAAAAATAAGTTTTTTGCAGCTCTCAAATAGTTTTGTTGTTGCGCATAGCAGATAAATGGTCACAATAACACACTCCCATTGATAAAGACAGCGATGGCTTCGAAGCAGCTGGAGGAAGCCAGCATGACCGGAGAAGGAAAAGGAAAAAGGTAGGGGAGGAAGAAAGAATAACAATGACAAAAGGAAACCATGTCACGCTGTTCCAACAAACACAAGAGGGACATGTCGCGATTGTTAGTACACATCTTCCGAAAAGTTTATTTTTAACTTCTATGTCGTCTCTTTGATAGCAAGTTACTGGATGACTCTTATTTTTACTTACTCACGCTGTGTGACTTGTTGCTTTCTTTCCCTGACTGAATAAAAGAAGTGGATTTAGTCACTGGAATGACTCCTTTTCCTTTAGAAGCCTGGCCTTCTCCTTCTTGGTCATAAGGAGTCAAACGTGACCATATTGGGTCGCGCTGTAAACTGTCTCTGTGCTAATGGTGGTCATTTGTCAAAGGTAAGGTGGCCACACCCTAAAGCCCTACATGTGCGCGGACTCGCACTGTTGTGACATGTAAGTAGCCTCGTGTGGGGAAACGGGTGCTGTTGTTACCTGACGCAAAGTAGAAATGCTGGGACTCAAACATACCACTTCTAAAAATGACAAGTTATTATTGGACTTTTCCCCCCAAATGTAGTATTACCTTTCAAAAAACAACTTAAAATAAAGTTAAATTAAAACGTTTGGCTATGTAGTGAAACAGCAAACCAAGTTTAAGGGTTGTATAACTAGCATACTGAGCAAACACTAATCCAATCCAATCCAATCCACTTTATTTATATAGCACATTTAAACAACAACAATGTTTCCAAAGTGCTGCACAACAATATTAAAAACAATATTAAAAACAATATTCAAATATTATCCTTAGCTCCACCAATGACTGAATAAAAACAAAAAAAGTTGACAAGTTTTTACTTTTTCCCTCCAAATGCCTATTAAAAAATAGTTAAACAGAAATAAAACTGTTTACCCACGTAATGTAACACCAAATCAAGGTAATTAATCAAGTTAAAGTGCTGTATAACGAGCATGCAGAGCAAAGGCTAGCTACCGTTGGATGTGTAAGCTAAGCTAACATCAGACATTTCTTCAAAGGGAACTATAAGAAAATTCCTTTGGTTGAACAAATCAAGTTATGTTAAATTCTATACAAACTATTATTGTGCTATAGCAAAATAAAAATAGAATTAGAAATATCCAAATCCAGGATACCAGCAATTTTTAATCCTAACATTGCATATCGATTTAAAAATAAACTAAACTGTGGTAATATCAGCGATGCTAGGCCATGGCACAATATGCTAACATCTCAAATGACATTGGTTCAATATGGACTGTGAAGGCATGCTTTTCCCAAACATTTTGTTAAAATTCCAAACTATACATCTTTTTGGGAGTTCAACTTTAAAGGTTACACTGTAATAACCGCACAAAGATGTCTGTTTAGTTCAGAAAACAGCTACCTATTAGAAAAAGCTTTGCTATGGCATACAGTAAGAAGGCGATTCATATAGCCCCATTCGTCGCGGTTTACCTGACACTTGAAACGTGACGAATTTGGGGCGTGCACTATCCACTTCAGCCGCCACATGGCAGTATAATGATAAATATCTTAAAATGTGTTGGTTTTTTTGGCAATTCCAATTTTGGCCACATCGTCGGTTGCTATGTAGAGTGGCGCTTTCCATAATTTTCAGCAGACTGCATTGCAAAAGGATTGTCCCCTCCATCCCCCTTTCTCTCACGTGAGATCCACCCAGGAATGAGATCATATTAATCCCTTCCCTACTGTAAGTAATTCCATACCAAAGAAAATTGTTAGCAACATATGCTAATGCTAAATGTTTTTTTATTTACAATTGTGTTAGGCGACTGAAAACCTAATTTAAAACAACAATCACTAATAACTGAGAACATTTTAGGGTTATTCGATTCTTAATCAAATGAAGCTAATAAATAGATTCACATCTCAATCATAATTCATATTCGTTACTGTTCTGAATCGATTGGAAAATGTTCAAAAATTGTTTTTAAAGAAGTTTTCTCGGCCATCTCTGCACTTACTCGCTGTGCATATACATCATTCGTCAGTAGCCAAAGGAGGAGATTTGTATCCTGTAACTTGTTATGAAAAGGTGATATTATAAGGTATATACCAAATAGTATACTGCGAGAATCTGTTTAAAACAGGGATCACGTTGAATCGAGAATCGGTTCTTCGTCACCTCAAAAATCAGAATCTATCTGAATCGTGAGCACATTAAAACTGAGAAATTTGGACTCATTAAATGTTTTACTAAGTTATAGAATTATTTACTATAAATATAATATAGTTTCATAATGGAGTGTTGTGTAATTGTTTAGACCGCAAACTTTAGGGATACTATATCATCCTGAGAACCAGTGTCCTCTGTTTTTGGTCTATTTGTTTTTGTCAGAATTATACTGTACATTTTAAAGAAAACAACCCTGTTGTGCAAAAACCAAATGTCCACTGCAAACGAGATTGGCATCCAGGAGGTTCTAGTACACAGGTGTCAAACTCAAGGTCCGGGGGCATGCCATTTTATATGGACCGCGAAAGCCTGAAAATATAATGCGTCAAAATGCATTAATATTGACAGAAAAAAATGCATGTACTGCATGCAATTGTATATATTTTAAAATTCAGTAGTATCCAATAATCCGACAAATATATTATCATACATTCCAAACATCTTTATTGAAATAAAGAAATACTTCAATCTCTGCTTGACTTATGATTTCAAAGCAAGTTATCCATCCAATTGTTTGCTGAAAAAACAACAACTATACATTTTACAGTTGGCAGCTCGCTCGCCTATTTTTTCCATTTTAAAACTGTGGTACCTGTTTTTCTATATACAGTAATATGCTGTACAAAAATGTATACATTTTACAGTAAAATTCCGGCGACTGGGCTGCCAGCTTTTGCTTTTAATTACAAACCCCGTTTCCATATGAGTTGGGAAATTGTGTTAGATATAAACAGTGTTGGGACTAACGCGTTACAAAGTAACGCGTTACTGTAACGCCGTTAGTTTCGGCGGTAACTAGTAATCTAACGCGTTATTTTTTTTTATTCAGTAATTTAGTTACCGTTACTACATGATGCGTTACTGCGTTATTTTACGTTACTTTTGATGTAGTATCGGCTAGAAACAGAAGCGCTGCGGTGTCGTTCTTCTGAATCTTCCTCTGTCACAAGCCGGAGAGAAGAAAAGAGGCGCGGTCTATGTGTGTGTGGGTGTGGGTGTGGGGAAAAAAAGTTGTTGGCACGTTCAGTCCACACACAGCGTGGTCATGGCGAGCGGAGTAACGGAGGAGCTTGAACGCCCCCGCCATTGAATCGGTGTGTTTATAAGTGCAGACTCGGTTGTGCAAAACGAGGGTTTTAAACACATGCTGAACGTGCTTGAACCACGTTACGACATCCCGTCGCGCACCCACTTCAGCAATAAGATTGTGCCAGATCTTTATGAGCAGGAGAAGAAAAAAGTTGTGGATGAACTATCCCGAGCATCATCTGTTGCGCTCATGACAGACGGGTGGACGTCCAGCGGAACTATAAGCGCTCACTTCATCACAGCAGACTGGGAGATGAGAAGACACGCCCCCTCTACGAGAGTCACCTTGCGCAGGTACTGACACAAGCAGTGGAGGACTGGAAGATAAAGATATCCCAGTCACACGTGATAATGCCAAAAATCAAATAATTACAGAGAATGAGGCAGGACTGGGACCACAGATAGGTGCTTTGCACATGTAGTGAATTTGGCACCACAGAAGGGAATCTCAGTCAATAGGATGGAGCGCCTCTTTGGGAGGATCAGGAAGGTTTCTTACTTCCACCCAAGCACAACAGCTGCTCATGTGCTTAAGACAAAGCAAGAAATGCTAAAGCTGCCTGCTCATACATGATGTCCCAACGAGGTGGAACTCCACTTATGATATGTTGGAGCAGCAGGCAGCTTTCTACTCTGCATTGACCCACAACACCCTGAAGACAAATGTCACCCTGTCTGATGATGATGTGAGAGTGGCAGGTGAGGTCCTCCAGGTGCTTAAACCCCTCAAAAGTGTTCCATCTCTACTGAGCACTGAAACTTCATCATCTGTGTCAATGATCCTGCCACTGAAAACAAGAATCTGGAGAAATCACTGCACGTAAGCAGCTAAGCCCGTGACCTTCGATCCCTCAGGCTGTACTGCATCAACAAGCGACATCAGTGTGTAAAGAATATCACCACATGGGCTCAGGAACACTTCAAAAACCCACTGTCAGTAACTACAGTTGGTCGCTACATCTGTAAGTGCAAGTTAAAACTCTCCTATGCAAGGCGAAAACCGTTTATCAACAACACCCAGAAACGCCGTCGGCTTCGCTGGGCCTGAGCTCATCTAAGATGGACTGATACAAAGTGGAAAAGTGTTCTGTGGTCTGACGAGTACACATTTCAAATTGTTTTTGGAAACTGTGGACGTCGTGTCCTCCAGACCAAAGAGGAAAAGAACCATCCGGATTGTTATAGGCGCAAAGTTGAAAAGCCAGCATCTGTGATGGTATGGGGGTGTATTAGTGCCCAAGACATGGGTAACTTACACATCTGTGAAGGTGCCATTAATGCTGAAAGGTACATACAGGTTTTGGAGCAACATATGTTGCCATCCAAGCAACGCTACCATGGACGCCCCTGCTTATTTCAGCAAGACAATGCCAAACCACGTGTTACATCAACGTGGCTTCATAGTAAAAGAGTGCGGGTACTAGACTGGCCTGCCTGTAGTCCAGACCTGTCCCCCATTGAAAATGTGTGGCGCATTATGAAGTGTAAAATACCACAACGGAGACCCCCGGACTGTTGAACAACTTAAGCTGTACATCAAGCAAGAATGGGAAATAATTCCACCTGAGAAGCTTAAAAAATGTGTTTCCTCAGTTCCCAAACGTTTACTGAGTGTTGCTAAAAGGAAAGGCCATGTAACACAGTGGTGAACATGCCCTTTCCCAACTACTTTGGCACGTGTTGCAGCCATGAAATTCTAAGTTAATTATTATTTGCAAAAAAAAAAAAAAATGTATGAGTTTGAACATCAAATATCTTGTCTTTGTAGTGCATTCAATTGAATATGGGTTGAAAAGGATTTGCAAATTATTGTATTCCGTTTATATTTACATATAACACAATTTCCCAACTCATATGGAAACGGGGTTTGTACAAAGATTATTTGACGGTGTATGTAAAAAATATAATAATCAAATGCAAAGGCAATTATGTAATATCAATAGGAAATTCCTTATACATTACTAGTTATAAATATTCTGAGGGCGGCCCTTACTGCAATGTGGCCCTCAATGAAAATTAGTTTGACACCCCTGTTCTAGTATTATGACAGCTAAAGTTTTTCAGGTATTACAGTTGTGTGTTTATTGCTGCCATTGATGGTGTATGACAATGTTTATGTACATATCATCTCACACACACACGTCACAAGACTGCATCAAATTACTGTATATAACTACACATTACAGTCACTTATGCACGTTTCCAGGAAAGAAAGACAACACAGACCTTCAAAATCAGAAATAATTCCCTCCAAGTGTGGATTAACTCCAGAATCCGACATTTTTCTCCGGCTGGTTGGATGTCCAAACTGAAGAAGTGTACCAAGCTCAGCAAGATCTTTAACTTTCTGTGGACCAGCCACAAAGTTGTGTATAAAACGAAGTTCAGGGAATGAACCAGCATGCCTCCTCCTCCCTTCTTCACCCCTCCCTGTGGCAAAAGATACACTCCCCCTACTCCCTTCATGTCCTGTGTGTGTGTGTGTGTGTGTGTGTGTGTTTCCCCTGCCCCCCACACACACTCCAGCATGCACACGCAAGTCATTCCTCCAGACCCTTCCCTTGCAAAGGTTAGATTTCTGACCATCAGTTTGGACTACATGGTCACTGAAACAAA
Source organism: Nerophis lumbriciformis (assembly GCF_033978685.3). Taxonomy (NCBI): domain Eukaryota; kingdom Metazoa; phylum Chordata; class Actinopteri; order Syngnathiformes; family Syngnathidae; genus Nerophis; species Nerophis lumbriciformis. Next base: position 11,549,655 of record NC_084572.2, on the reverse strand, counting down.
GAGCCTCTGTCTTTAAGGCACGGTCGTCTGCATCGTAACTTCACTTTTGGCCAAGCGGCCTCTACGAGCCAGGCATGCTCATTAAAAGTGCGGTCACCTCAGTGGTCTCTCTGACACGAAAACCTGGGAGACTTCCTGGTGAAAGTTGACATTAGGAAACCAGGATGGCGCCTCTGGGCAACCAGTGAGATTTCAGCACTAACCAACTCTCTGGAATGGAGTATTATGGCTCGCAACGTTGTGTTAATAGGTCATTTAGAGCAGCATTTCTTAACCATAGGGCCAGGGCCCATTGTTAGGCAGCGAGCGCCACCTTGAGGGCTTCCAAAAAAATATCTATTTCTCAGCTGTGGTATGTATGGGCTACAGCGGGGGTCAGCAACCCGCGGCTCTTTAGCGCTGCCCTCGTGGCTCCCTGGACCTCTTTCAGAGATGTGTGAAAATGGAAAAAGATGAAGAAAAAATATATATTTTTTGTTTTAATATATTTTCTCTAGGACAACAAACATGACACAAACCTTCCTAATTGTTAGAAATCCCACTGTTTGTATTAAACATGTTTCACTGACGAGAGTATTTGGCAAGCACCGTTTTGTCCTACTAATTTCAGCGGTCCTTGAACTCATCGTAGTTTGTTTACATGTACAACTTTCTCCGACGCTGTCACAGAAAGACGTGTTTTATGCCACTCCTTCTTTGTCACATTTTGTCCACCAAACGTTTTATGCTGTGCGTGAATGCACATAGGTGAGCTTTGTTGATTTTATTGTTTTGCTGGAGTGCTTATCAGGCAAATTTGGTCAACCCATGACTGCAAGCTATTCGATGCTAACATGCTATTTAGGCTAGCTGTATGTACACATTGCATCATCATGCCTTGTTTGTTTAATTCCCTTTACTTATCTTTTCTGTGTATTTAATTTATATTTGTATATCTCATGACACATTATCTGTATGTGATAATGGCTGTTGTTCCAGACCACAGCAAACGTTACAAAGCTTGCAAAGATTGTGAAAAATCCATTAGAAGAAGACAGCCTGCCGTTTCCTTAAACTTGGACACACACATCTATACCTTTGGCCATTCTAAGCCAGTAATTTCCAGAAGTTATCTCATCCTGTGAGAAGCCTCCATTTTACTAATGATTTCCAATGTTGCAAAAATGTGTAGAATAAAAATTTAAAGACAACATTTCTGTCAACGAAGATTTGCGTCAGCCTTTGACAGTAGGCTAATTTAGCTAATATAGACACTTACAATTACATCATGTGTTGTCTTCATTCTAACACTTATATAAGGCTTTTAATTTTTTCGTGGCTCCAGACATATTTTTGTTTTGTATTTTTGGTCCAATATGGCTCTTTCGACATTTTGGTATGCCGGCCCCTGGGCTACAGCAAACTCAGTTGTAATGCACTTTTTCACCACTTGTGGCAGTAATGACAATATCAAACAAACAGAAGTCTGGAGCGGAAGTCATAAAGAAGTTTAAGCGCAAAAATTATGACTCAAGAGGTCTGTATATTCATCTCAACTTTAGTTTTATTGATAGTTTAGTTAAGAAACATATTCATTATTAATTCAGTTTATTTATTGTAGCACAAAATAAGTAATATATTTTTTGTCCGTTGCACTAAATTGGCCTTAGTGTGTAAATGTAAGTGTGAATGTTGTCAATCTGGGTTTGCCCTGCGATGAAGTGGCGACTTGTCCAGGGTGTACCCGGACTTCCGCCCGAGTGCAGCTGGGGTAGGCTCCAGCACCCCCACGACCGATAAGAGGGACAAGCAAATGGATGGATGGATGTTTATGAGTCCCTTCTTATGCAGTATACTTGGTTACTACCTATTTTTCTAATCAGCCTGACCTACGCGTAAGATTTGTGTGTTCAATAAATAATATTATTTGTGATTAACACATGGTTTTGCATCATTTGACAAGGTCGTAAACTGTAAGTAGGTTAGATATAATTATTAAATACGATTAGAATCAAGGGTAAGATTGCTAATTCAGTGTAAATATGTGGGTGGTACAGGTGGTACATGGTAAAAGTCCATACACGGTGCAATATTTCATACATAGATACACTTATTTATGCTATTTTGGTGCAATTTTCCAGCACTTTAACTTACAATATATGCAATAATTTAGCACACTTGCACTTTAGCACTTCTCTTCTCAAGGGTTAAGCACTTTAAGTACTATAGCAACTTTATTATTGATCTGTTTTAAGCTGAGGTGATGCGGCAACCTACTGTTTTACATGGGTCTCCATTTTATTTTAATTATTAAATCCGAGTCTGTGTATTTATTGTACTTATTACGTATATTTTCTTGTTTTTGGGTTTGTTTTTTTATGGCTGTCAGCGAACAAAAATCCATAAATTAGCCGCACCATTGTATAAGCCGCAAGGTTCAAAGTGTAGAAAAAAAGTAGTGGCTTATGGTCCAGAATTGACGACATTTTGTTGTATTGTTTATGTCTGATGTTGATACAATGATGTTATACACCATCAACCTGCAGGGAACGACAGATGGAAATGGTCCTTTGGCTACAATTTGGCACATTTAGACTTAGACAAACTTTATTGATCCACAAGGGAAATTGTTCCACACAGTAGCTCAGTTTCAAAGCATGGAAAGGATAATGCAGGTACTAAGTAGACAAAAAATGTACTATAGTAGCAATATAAAATATAACATATATGTAATATTTACATATTATATATACAGTATGTAAAATATACTGATATATTATGTTATAGTATATAATATATACAATATCTAACAAATCCCAATTACCATGTAGAGTATTACAGTACCGTATATGTAACAGCTGCAGCAAAAATGTTTATAAAATAAAAATAAAATAAAATAAATTAAAAAAAAAAAAGGCCAGCATAAAATAGAGAGTAGATCATCTATTGCTGTATGGCGAGTGATTATACAGCTGGATGGAGTGCGGAATGAAGGAGTTCTTACATATTATATGTTCATTAATGTGCATTGTCCCAAGTAACAAATAAAGCATCAGTAGCAGTATCGGTATTAGTGGACGCCGAGTCTCTCTGTAGTGGAAAAGTTGGGACCCGAAGTCAAAAAGGTTAAGAACCCCTGATTTGGAGAAACGCAATTAGTGATAGGATCATTTCCAGGTGCTAAATACAGAAAATTGAAGGATGCTGGGGCCCACTTTGGTACAATGTGTGCTTTTAAGTTGCTAAAAATCATTACCATGGTCAGTAGGTCATTATATGCTAAGATATCCGAACAAAACATCCGCTGTTGCTTAGACAGCCCTGATCTAGGAAAAAGGGAAATCGCTGTAATATTTGCAGACAAGCGTTTTATGTGTGTTTTTGTTCCTCAAAACACTTACACTTTGAGACAGTTTTTCATAGTTCCTCAAATTCCCCTGTCAATAAATAGCCCAAAACAAACAGGTTTGTTCAGTTTATGCTGTAATTTAGTCGTGTGAATGACTGCTTAATGTGTTGGTTATGGTTACACATCCCATCCTTAAAGCTACAATAGGTTTTTTAATGGGTGCTCACTGCTCTTGAAGTAGCAGTAAGGAGATAGTTTTAAAGTCCAAAGTACTGTACTTCTAAGCAAGGGTGTGCCGATACAACTTTTTCACTTCCGATACCATACCGACATTGAAGCCTTGAATATTGGCCAATATAGATATTGATCCCTTACAATGTCAGCACAAATCATTAATACTTTTATTATTTTGTAGTGTGCAATGTTAGAAAATGTTTATTCAAGTAAAAATTACTCAGAACAATGGTAGGTATGAAAACACTAACCTTATGACAGATTCCTGCTTTTGAAATGGTGTGTTCATTTGTGTTGTGGTGACACCAAGTGGTCACAACAATTTATTAAGTTAAGATCATGACGCAGTAAGTTGAATGATGTGGATACGTTTGTTGCTGGATACTTTGTAATACAGTTCAGCCTTGGATACTTTGTATCTGTAAGTAATATGCAACTATAATCATTTGACACATGTGCAGAGGTGGGTAGAGTAGCCAGAAATTGTACTCAAGTAAGAGAACTGTTACTTTAGAGATGTATTACTCAAGTAAAAGTAAGGAGTAGTCACCCAAATATTTACTTGAGTAAAAGTAAAAAGTATGTTGTGAAAAAACTACTCAAGTACTGAGTAACTGATGAGTAACCTGTTCGTTTAATGATGACGGCAACAAATAATGCACAAAAACATAAAAATAGCAGTGAGCAAATTCAGAGCCAGGAATATCTCTTAAGCAACTAAAACAATAATATATATTAAATAATAATACATTAAAATAAAAACAAATTCAGGCAAATTGAGCCACAATCACGTAACAGCACCATAGGCTCAGTAGGCATTCATTGATTGATTGATTGAAACTAGTATTAGTAGATTGCACAGTACAGTACATATTCCGTACAATTGACCACTAAATGGTAACACCCCAATAAGTTTTTCAACGTTAATCAATTACTTAATAAATGACCACATCGAGGTGATCTACCTCATATATACATATACATACACACACATATCATATATATATATATGTATATACATACATTTATATATTCAGTATACAATTTATATTTATTTATTTTGCCGTTTTTGTTCACATGTTAAAGGTGTTTTAATGAATATACATGCATGTTTAACATAAAGATTCCTTTCTTTCATGAAGACAAGAATATAAGTTGGTGTATTACCTGATTCTGATGACTTGCATTGATTGGAATCAGACAGCAGTGCTGATAACGTCCACGTTTTCAAATGGAGGAGAAGAAAAGTTCCTCCTTTCTGTCTAATACCACATGAAAGTGGTTGGTTTTTGGCATCTTATTTGTCCAGCTTCCATATTCGTTTTTTATACACTTTACAAGAAATACATTGGCGGCAAACTCTGTAGCTTGCTAGCATGTTTGCCCTGGTGTTCGGAGACTCTTATTTTGTTAGCGCATGCGCGATGGAGCAGCACTTTTATTGTGAAGACAAGAACTGTGCGGTCAGTCTTTAGGCTTTTGAGAGAGGTACGGTTGAAATAAAAAAGTGTCTTTTTTTCCTTCACACTTTTGATTGATTGATTGAAACTTTTATTAGTAGATTGCACAGTACAGTACATATTCCGTACAATTGACCACTAAATGGTAACACCCGAATAAGTTTTTCAACTTGTTTAAGTTGGGGTCCACGTGTGACGGTCATGTGACCGCCTGGCTCTGTTTGATTGGTCCAACGTCACCAGTGACTGCATCTGATTGGTGAAACAGAATCAAACGTCACCAGTGACTTTATTTGATTGGTGAAACACAGGCATGCGATAGATGCTAAATTGAAGGTCTGTCTGACAAACCAAAACAAACAAAGCGTGCTTTAACAGATCGATAAAAATCGGTAGCGAGTAGCGAGCTGAATGTAGATAAATGGAGCGGAGTAAAAGTAGCGTTTCTTCTCTATAAATATACTCAAGTAAAAGTATGTTGCATTAAAACTACTCTTAGAAGTACAATTCATCCCAAAAGTTACTCAAGTAAATGTAACGGAGTAAATGTAGTGCGTTACTACCCACCTCTGCACATGTGGCGTTTTAAACTGCAGTAGTGTTCAATTAAGGATGCTTATTGCAGAGCTTGATGTATGGCGGTTAGTTTATAGTAGCCTTGTTGTAGATAACGCCACTGCTGCAGGATTGCTTGTATTGAAGTTTTGGAATGAAAACGACTGTAATGCAATACTTGTTCTTTTGCTGATATCGGACTGATATCAATATCAGATCAGGACACCCATAGTTTTAAGTCAAATAAATACAAACCGACAGTAGCAAACATACTGTACATATATACAAAAAGAAAGTGTACATACTAAACATAAACTGCCACACTTTGCACATGTATAACACATAACTCTTAGTACCGAGGAGTGTCCTTACTGGTCCATCAATATTACAGACGTGACTTGTAGTTGCCTTAGCATTTATAGACACCATTCTTCTTCTGACAAGCCAATGGACTATCGAGATGATTATGAAACTAGTACTTGAAGGTAAAATTATTCCTTAGTGTTGCTTAAATTGTTGAAATGTTATAATTGGAACTGCTACTGCCTACTTCTAAGACACAGAGGACCATTTAATTTTTGAAGGACACTCGTTCAACTCCAATGATTCAAAATTCAATTATATTTTTTCCATGAGAAAAAATGGTAATCTTTTTCCATTTGTGAAGCCCTCAATAATTGTACAGGTAATGTTTGAAATGTTAAACAAATCATGATTTGTTGATTACACACAAGTCTTGGCCTAATAAGAGAACATAAAAGTAAAGAAGGTCCCCAAACTCCTAAAGGAAATCAAGTCAAAGAGGTCCACTTCCAGACAGAGATGTCTAATAACTATTGATTACATACAGTCGCGATCAAAAGTTGACATACACTTGTGAAAAACATAATGTCATGGCTGTCTTGAGTTTCCAATACTTTCTACAACTCTTATTTTTTTGTGATATAGTTATTGGAGCATATACTTGTTGGTCACAAAAAACATTCATGAAGTTTGGTTCTTTTATGAATTTATTATGGATCTACTGAAAATGTGAGCAAATCTGCTGGGTCAAAAGTATACATACAGCAATGTTAATATTTGGTTACATGTCCCTTGGCAAATTTCACTGCCAAAAGGCGCTTTTGGTAGCCATCCACAAGCTTCTGGTTGAATTTTGACCACTCCTCTTAACACAATTGGTGCAGTTCAGTTAAATTTGTTGGTTTTCTGACATGGACTTGTTTCTTCAGCATTGTCCACACGTTTAAGTCAGGACTTTGGGAAGGCCATTCTAAAACCTTAATTCTAGCCTAATTTAACCATTCCTTTACCACTTTTGACATGTGTTTGGGGTCATTGTCCTGTTGAAACACCCAACTGCGCCCAAAACCCAACTTGCGGGCTGATGATTTTAGGTTGTCCTGAAGAATTTGGAGGTAATCCTCCTTTTTCATTGTCCTATTTAAAGCACCAGTTCCATTGGCAGCAAAACAGGCCCAGAGCATAATACTACCACCACTATGCTAGACAGTGGGCATGGTGATCCTGGGAATAAAGGCCTCACCTTTTCTCCTCCAAACATACTGCTGGGTATTGTGGCCAAACAGCTAAATTTTTGTTTCATCTGACATCACATGGACAAAGATAAGACCTTCTGGAGGAAAGTTCTGTGGTCAGATAAAACAAAAACAAGAACCAAACTTCATGAATGTTTTTTTTTTGACCAACAAATATGTGCTCCAATCACTCTATCACAAAAAATAAGAGTTGTAGAAAGTATTGGAAACTCAAGACAGCCATGACATTATGTTCTTTACAGCTGTATGTAAACATTTGATCGCAACTGTATCACAATAGCGTTTCTATGACAAACAATCAGTCGCAGCTGCGGCTTTAATAGGCTGCAAGGCCATTGGAGCAAAAAAAAAAAAAGACGTCATTGTAGTGGACGCTAATAAGATGCCAAAATGCACCTTTTAACACCTGAGAGGTCAATGGCACCTCAGAAAAAACACAGAAACCTTGTGTGTTTATGGTGCAGTCGCTGGCGAGGTGTCTCATGACGAGGAACAGAAAATGTCACGGGGTAAACACGCAGTATTCGAGATTTAACCACGGGAGAACATCTGTCCCTTCGAAAATCTTTATGTTTTTGCTTTTTATTGGAGTATGCATAACATGCGCCATATATTTTGCAGCTGTGCGTGCACATTTATAGTTTGTGTGTTTTGGCCTGCAACCTGCACGTGCTGGTTAACATACATGTGCACGTGGGAGCAGAGTAGATAACAATTACATTGGTGCGTACTCTATGCAGCATATACTGTAAATACACACTGTACTTAGTTGCGACTAAGTGTGCAGCCCATCAGCACAACGCCGTCCAATCTGACTTGTGTTGTAAAAGCTGCACCACAAGGTTTTTTTAGCAGCACTCAATTAAACAAAAACATACAGTGTGTGTGAAATGCACTCTTCTACAGCCAGTGTGTGTTTATGAAAACGGGGACACACACTGGCTGCAAGGCAATGCTGAGCGACAGAATGAGGAAAAGCTCCAAAACAACATGTGGGGAAGCATGTGTGTGTGTGTGTGTCAAGTGAAAATGTGCATGTGTATACACGTGCTTGGGAGTTGTGTTTGAGTGTCTGAAGGGTACATTTCGCCAAACCAAAACTACTTAGCATAGTGACACAAAGTTAGACTTTTGTGTCATTGCTGGTAATGTTGTGTGGGCGTGTGTTTGATGTGGAACGGTACACAATATGCTTGCAGTTAGTGATATTCTAAAATGTGATTATTTTTGCCAAAACATGTAATGCAGTTTGAATTAGGACAAGGGAATATAAACACAGATGGTTGACTGCGGGCTGCTATATGGTCAGTGCTCAGGTCAAATCATTGGTGGACTGGTGTGTTTGCTCGTGCTCGATATGGCTCAAAACTGGATCACAATATACAGCGCAGGCCAAAAGTTTGGACACACCTTCTCCTCATTCAATGGGTTTTCTTTATTTTCATGATTATTTACATTTTAGATTGTCACTGAAGGCATCAAAACTATGAATGAACACATGTGGAGTTATATACTTAACAAAAAAGGGGAAATAACTGAAAACATGTTTTATACTCTAGTTTCATCAAAATAGCCACCCTTTGCTCTGATTACTTTTTCGCACACTCTTGGCATTCTCCCGATGAGCTTCAAGAGGTAGTCACCTGAAATGGTTTTCCCTTCACAGGTGTGCGTGAAGCTCATCGAGAGAATGCCAAGAGTGTGCAAAGCAGTTATCAGAGCAAAGGGTGGCTATTTTGAAGAAACTACAATGTAAAACATGTTTTCAGTTATTTCACCTTTTTTTGTTAAATACATAATTCCACATGTGTTCATTCATAATTTTGATGACTTCAGTGACAATCTACAATGTAAATAGTGGTAACACTTTAGTATGGGGAACATATTCACCATTAATTAGTTGCTTATTAACATGCAAATTAGGAACATATTGGCTCTTAATTAGTCATTATTAAGTACTTATTAATAGGGATGTCCGATAATATCGAACTGCCGATATTATTGCTTATATCGAACTGCCGATATTATCGGCCGATAAATGCTTTAAAATGTAATATCGGAAATTATCGGTATCGGTTTTAAAAAAGTAAAATTTATGACTTTTTAAAACGCAGCTGTACGGAGTGGTACACGGACATAGGGAGAAGTACAGAGCGCCAATAAACCTTAAAGGCACTGCCTTTGCGTGCCGGCCCAGTCACATGATATCTACGGCTTTTCACACACACAAGTGAATGCAATTCATACTTGGTCAACAGCCATACAGGTCACAGGCCGTATAAACAACTTTAACACTGTTACAAATATGCGCCACACTGTGAACCCACACCAAACAAGAATGACAAACACATTTCGGGAGAACATCCGCACCGTAACACAACATAAACACAACAGAACAAATACCCAGAACCCCTTGCAGCACTAACTCTTCCGGGATGCTACAATATACACCAAATATATTAAATGTAAACAGTTTTATTAAAATGTAACCTTTCTCTGATTCTAATCCCCTTAGCTATCAAGGCAGAAAGGAAAGGAAAAGAAACACACAACTATGGAAAAAGCTCATACAAACAATGTAAACAAAATTGTAAAATCACAATAATCACTTAATAACTTCTTACAATTAAGGTGCGAGAATAAGGAATGTGTAAGGAATGCTGAATAAAGTGTGTAACTCTATTATTTTATCTCTCACCAACTTCGCCGGCTGTGGGTTAAAAGCGGGTTACAGTTGAGTTGTTTAGAGAAGAATAGTTTCGTTGTCTTCCTCGCTAGAAGCGCCATAACGGCAGCCACGCTGGACTCCACTTTATATGAGTTCTACACACACAGCAGCACATTCACCAGTCTTGCACTCTCTTTTCTCTTTTTCACCTCCCTTGTTAGTTCCCTATTCGGTCGGGCCCACGGAAAAAACGTGGGACTGTATGAATACTCTTTAACTTTTACTGTAAAAATATCACTGTAAACGGAAAGGAAAAACAGTATCATTTTTTACAGTACAATTCATGCAACAGAGCTGCCATTGTTAGCAGATTTGTCGCCAACATTTTACTGTAAAGTCGATTGTCATTTTTGCAAGTTTGATGGATAACTTGCTTTGAAATCATAAGTCAGGCATTTATTTTTATTTTTTATTTGTTTTGGAATGTATGATAATATGATATTTTGTTGCATTATTAGATAATAAAGTTTCAAAAACATGCAAATGCATGATGTACCGTATTTTTCGGACTATAAGTCGCAGTTTTTTTTCATAGTTTGGCCGGGGGTGCGACTTATACTCAGGAGCGACTTATGTGTGAAATTATTAACACATTACCGTAAAATATCAAATAATATTATTTAGCTCATTCACGTAAGAGACTAGACGTATAAGATTTCATGGGATTTAGCGATTAGGAGTGACAGATTGTTTGGTAAACGTATAGCATGTTCTATATGTTATAGTTATTTGAATGACTCTTACCATAATATGTTACGTTAACATACCAGGCACGTTCTCAGTTGGTTATTCATGCCTCATATAACGTATACTTATGCAGCCTGTTGTTCACTATTCTTTATTTATTTTAAATTGCCTTTCAAATGTCTATTCTTGGTGTTGGGTTTTATCAAATAAATTTCCCCTAAAAATGTGACTTATACTCCAGTGCGACTTATGTATGTTTTTTTCCTTATTTATTATGCATTTTCGGCCGGTGCGACTTATACTCCGGAGCGACTTATCCTCCGAAAAATGCGGTACGTCATTTGTCATTTCCATTATTCACTTTCTTTCAATTTGCACAGAAGACAATCATGCCATGTTGAGGCCTTGTTGATCTCTTGTCTTTTGATAGCCTACCTCATGTTGATCTCTTGTTTTTTTGTTTGTATGTTTACAATAGCTTTTACATTTAAAGTTTTTTGTACGAAAAAAAAAATACTGGACAGAAACCATTGTAACCAAATAATGGCCTGATGCAGGCTGGTGCAAAAATAAATAAAAGCCTTGTGCAAATAACCGCCTGCTTCTTTTAAACGCCTGTCTCCAAAATCAATTTTGTGAAATAAACGCGAGCTACTATTTGGTAATATACGGTATATATGTTTTTTTCCTTCTTTATTATGCATTTTCGGCCGGTGCGACTTATACTCCGGAGCGACTTATACTCCGAAAAATACGGTACATATATTTTTTATGTCAAAATGGAAAAAAAACAAAACATTTAGTTAGAAAAGATAAAGCACTTTGACGCATATTATTTCCAGGCGTTCGCGGGCCACATAAAATTATGCGGCAGGCCAAATCTGGCCCTCAGTCCTTGAGTTTGACACGTGATCAAGGATGTAAAGTAGGCTGTGATAGGCTTCAGCTCACCTGTGACCTACTGAGGGCAAGCCATAGATCAAGATCAAGTTGCTTCAACGTGTGTTAGTATTGTACTGTTGTCACTTACGCTATGAAACTGACAAAGTGCACAAAATGTGAAACACCTGCTTCAGGAATTAAATGAGTCATACATTGGCACTAATTTAGTATTTCTGGTTATTTTCTCAAAGCACCTACAGCAGTCAGCTGAGGACGCTGTCAGTCAGTGAGGCGCTCGCCTTACATCATTTGTGTTTCCATCACGCTGAACAATGTCGCACATCCTGCCTGTGCGTGACGGACAGCAGAGAAATCAGGCTTATCGCCATTCTTAAGTTTAATTAAAAGAATATAAGAGACGGTGGGAGTGCAACAGTACAAGTGCGAGGCGTTAACTCCTAAAAGGATATCCTCTACACCTCTTTTATGGAACATGCTGAACTGGGTGACGTCCATGGTTTCCTTCACACTGAGATTATGATTATGAAGGAAACCATTATGTGCCCATTTAAGGCCAGGTACAGCTTTTCCTTATGTCGGTGCTTATATGAACTCATTTAGAATGAATAATGGATATACACATGCATATACAAATGCACATATGTCCTCAAATATTGGCCTGCAGGAAAAGAGGCTGGGCCACAATCCACTGCTAGAGGGAAGAACAAGCACTTTAAGTCAATGGTGCTTTAAACTAAAAATGTATCTAGAAAAAGTATGCGATCGCAATTGCCGATTAAAGCTTTTAAATGTCAATCACAAACACCAATCTCCTTCAGCTGACACTGTATTTATCTTTAGTCCCCCAGTTGACCATCGGCTAACAGCTAATCATGTGTCACCATACACAGTGTGCAGCCGCTCCCTTAAAGGGTCATACATTTAGATTAGGGATGTCCAATAATGGCTTTTTGCCGATATCCGATATTCCGATATTGTCCAACTCTTTAATTACCGATACCGATATCAACCGATATATACAGTCGTGGAATTAACACATTATTATGCCTAATTTGGACAACCAGGTATGGTGAAGATAAGGTCCTTTTAAAAAAAATTAATAAAATAAAATAAGATAAATAAATTAAAAACATTTTCTTGAATAAAAAAAGAAAGTGAAACAATATAAAAACAGTTACATAGAAACTGGTAATTAATGAAAATTAGTCAAATTAACTGTTAAAGGTTAGTACTATTAGTGGACCAGCAGCACGCACAATCATGTGTGCTTACGGACTGTATCCCTGCAGACTGTATTGATATATATTGATATATAATTTAGGAACCAGAATATTAATAACAGAAAGAAGCAACCCTTTTGTGTGAATGAGTGTGAATGAGTGTAAATGGGAGAGGGAGTTTTTTTGGGTTGGTGCACTAATTTTAAGTGTATCTTGTGTTTTTTATGTTTATTTAATAAAAATTAAAAAAATAAATAAATTAAAAATTAAAAAAACCGATACCGATAACAAAAAAACGATACCGATAATTTCCGATATTACATTTTATCGCATTTATCGGGCCGATATTATCAGACATCTCTAATTTAGATTATTTTTTTCTGTATTTAAAACACTTCCCTGTAGTCTACATAACATATAATGGTGGTTCTTTTTGTCAAAATGTCGCATAGATTATGTTTTACAGACCATCTTCAAGTCGCTTTCTCTTGTTTGCCGTTGTGTGTATGTGCCTCCACTTCGACAGCTTCATCTCCCCATCATCCATGTTGCAGTTTTTAAGGTTTCCATATCGAGTCTACTGACAAAGTACTTTGTATTAAGACAACAGCGGAGGATGCATGTGCATGTGCGAGCCAATCTGTGTTACGTTGGGTTCGCATCTTTATGCGAGGTTCGTTCTCCCGGGAAGCAAGCGGACGACTCCGGATTGGACTTGCAGGTAGGAACCTGATTTAATCTTGAAACAAGAATCGAAGAGGTACAAAACAGAAAACAACCGACGGAACAAGGTGCCGATAGCACTTGAAGCTAGACTTAGCATGAGCTAGGAGGCAAGCAAAACTTTCGTAACAGTAGCATGAAGCAAACAAAGAAGCCAGGACGAGTGACCGGCAAAGGCAGGCTTAAATAATGTCTCTGATTACAAACAGGTGAGCGTCCCGAACACCAGAGGCAGGTGAAAATCATAAGTAGCCATGGTAACAAACTCAGGAGGTGTACAAACAGGAACCGAAGGAGTCCAAAACAAACACAAAACACAAAACATGATCCGGACCACGGATCATGACAATCTGCCCCACAGCAAGAGGATAGTAGGAAAAAAAGAGCTTAATAACCACAGTGTCGACTATTATGGCGGACTCCCCAAAGCACTTTGGGTAAATTCATGGCATATATGGATGATACGCTGATGTCACCGGTGTGAAAAACTTCACAGGACAATATTTGTTCCAAACGGCTCGTTTAGGGTAAGCATGAAGGAAGGCAAGATTGTTTTATATAAATATCTCGGCAATGACTTCACGGTTTGATTTCAAATTTTCGGGACTTATGCATCGGCATCCCCCAGGAAGAAGTTGCTAATGTTGTTCTGGAGAGGGACCCCCAGACTTAAGTCTGGGGGTCTCTGCTAGAGCTGTTGTCCCTGCGACCCGATTCCGGATAAGCGGTTGAAGATGGATGGATGGATGGGAATTATGCAGATCCCAAATACACAACAGCAGGTACCAATAAGAAAAGTTGGCTCAGCATAATAAGGCCCTTTTAGGCTTTTTTTAACATTTTGGCAAATAAACTGCATTTTTAGTATTTTAAGTATCATTATCAAGACTGGAGGACCAGGCTCAACATTGTACACACTGACAGCAAGCCTGGACCATGCATGCTAATAGCTTTAAACAACACCAAGAAATAAGTACTTAGTAAACTTCAAGAATTCTCGGTGGAACCGCATTGCAGCAGAAAGTAAGTAGTTACTAACAGGAACTCAAACCTGGGTCGCCGCCATGAGAGACGAGCGTGCTAGCTCCCAAGCTAAAAGCCCCGTCTGTCAACCCAATAGCCAGCACTGCTCTTGAGGTCGTCAGGGAGTGAAGTTTACTAACGTACACATGGCTCAGAAATAGCCTTGATTACACAGAGCGTTGTCACGTCGGAGCCCCATGATTTTGTGGTGGTCGTTTCCCCAAGATGCAGAAGGATGTACAGAAGCAACATGCAGGTAAAAAGGGTGATTTATACAAATAACAAGGCAAAAGATACAAAAAAAAAAAAATAAGCTACAGCAAAGCTTAGCAATAGACTAGCCAACAACGGAGCAAGAAACTAGTAATTCTAAGCTCTCAAGAAAATAAAATACCCAACGTAAATGTTGTGTGTTGCGAACAAGACTGCCAGACAGAGTATGGTGCGAGGCAGGAATAAATATCTCTCTGATTAGTGACCAGGAGCAGGTGAGCGTCCCGACCACTAATCAGAGGCAGGTGACAAAAATCGCCACACATGGCAACCAAGAACACAAACAAGGGTGCTGAAATACAATTAACCAACAACTAGGTAAATATCAAACTCAACAAAACATGACCCGGGCAACGGATCATGACAAGCGTGGATAATATAATAACAAACTGTCACGGCCAGGACGCATTACAATGCAGCCTCATCCTTGCGCTCTGCTTGTCGCACCTCGGGCCACGCCCACGGCCGCGCACATCCAGGGACGCGCCGCGCGCGTCTCCGCCCTGCAGCAGCCGCCAGCTGCAATCATTCACCGGCAATCAGCGCACCTGCCTCTAATGATCGAGCCGCCTTCTTAAGCCTGCACAAGCTGCCATGCCGCGCCAGAATATAGTCTTCTGTAACGTAAGCCGATACCCAGCTTTATGCTCTCTCTCTGTCCTGATCTCTGTGCTTTCCCTGTGTTGATTGTCGTGTCCTCCCTCACCCCGCAGTTCCCTGTGTGCATCCCCGAGTCACGCTGTGTGTCGTGTGCTCTTGGATTTTCCCTGTCTTCCTCGCGCTCCCTGGTTCTCAACTCCTCGCTTGCCCCCGGACTACGGCGACTCTCTCCTGCCTCTCGACCCCACTTACGCCCCTGGACAACTCTGCCTGCCTTGCCCTTGTCGGACAGCACCGCACCTCCCAACACACACCTCCAACATTTACGGTAAAACGCTCCAGTTAAATACTACACATAGTCTTACACCATACACAGTCTTGGATTTTGTCACACACAATTCTATAGTTTATTAGAATTGTTTATTATTATACATATATTTACTATATATATAATAAATTATTGAACATTCCCTTTTCTCTGGTGTCTGTTGCCGTCATCTCCCTCTGCAAACCATAACACAAATGTTGGCATGCCAACATTGTCATAGTCAGTAAAAGACACATACTGAAAGTGGGCGGATCGATCCATAAATTAGTGGTGCCGATACCAAGGGTAGTAACAGCATATGATTGATGCTAGATCAGGGGTGTCAAAGTCATTGTAGCTCAGGGGCCGCATGGAGTAAAATCATGGCATGATAACTTAAAAATACTATTAGGACAAGTTCAGATTGTTTTCTTTGTTTTACTTCGGCCCAAAATAGAACAAGCAAATAATCATCTTGACAAAAAACTAAATAAAACGCATAAATAAAAATGGTTTTATGTTTTAACTACCTCATTTGTCACTTCCATTATTCACTTTCTTTCAATTTGCACAGAAGACAATCATTTTCACAGAACTATATCAATGTGCAGTGTCTCATGCAGCATTTTAAGTGTTGATTTTACTTCTGTTTGTTTTAAAGCCCCACTTTACCATGTACCTCTTGCTCTGTATACTTGCTCACCCTGGTATGAACTATTTGCTTGCCTAACAGAATTGCTATTGCGACATCCAGTGTCCACATTTAGAACACCAGTTTCTTTCATTTAAAAATGCAGCTCAATTTTACACTTAGCAAACTCATCTCATGGGCCGCATGTTTGACATCCCTGTGCTAGAGTAATGCGGTCGATATTTTAATTTGTACTGAGTGAAGATCATCTTCCGGTTCCGGTTCACCGTGCGTGACTGCTCGCTGACTGCTCGCTGTTTCGAAAAAGCTAAGTATCGTTCTATTTGTGTGCTTTTAAATTGTTCTGCAGCTTTCTTTATTACTTTCTCAACATATTTAGTAGTACTATTTAACTTGCAAATCACCCGATCTCTGTCTCTCCACCCCTCCCGCAGCTAGCTAGCAGCTAGCTGCTAAGCTAGCGAAGCTAGCGCGGAGAAAGGCGTCGCCGGGCGCCGGTCAGAAGGAGTCTACTCCTGCACACCGTGACCAGGACTTCTCGGAAGACAGCAGGAACTTCACTCGGTGACAGAAAACACCGTGAGTATGGCTTCCTGCGCGTCTTGCACCTTACTCACGGAGAGGCTGGCTCTGCTAGAGGGCCGTGTCCGCCAGTTAGAGCAGAGTAATCTCGTAACTTCAGATGTTGCGGACACATCTGCTAGCGTTAGCTGTAGCGAGCTAACTAGCCCAGCCTGTAGCAGTCCTAAGCGGCCTACAAGCTACGGTGTACCGGTTGAGACGCATAATAGATTTGGGTTGTACTTGTACTTGTATAGCGCTTTTCTACCTTCAAGGTACTCAAAGCGCTTTGACACTACTTCCACATTTACCCATTCACACACACATTCACACACTGAATAGCTCTTTAGCTAGTCCTACACCCCAGTCTACCGGGCACCACACCTTAGTCATAGGGGACTCCATCACCCGAAACATAAAGCTTAGCAAACCAGCCACAATTAAGTGCATCCCGGAGGCCCGAGCACCTGACATTGAGGCTAATCTTAGGGAGCTAACTCGCAACAGGCCTAGTAAACACGTACGACAGGCTAATCGCACCACTAGTTATGCGAATATAGCTGTACACGTTGGCTCCAATGACACTAGAATGAGACAGTCAGAGATTACAAAGAGAAACATAGCCAGGACTTGTGATCTCGCTAGAAAGATGTCCAGGCATCGAGTAATTGTCTCTGGCCCCCTGCCTGCGAGAGGCAATGATGAGAGATATAGCAGATTAGTCTCGCTTAACAAGTGGCTGGCTAGCTTCTGTAGACAACAGGGACTAACGTTTATTGATAATTGGCCCTCTTTCTGGGGCAAACCAGGCTTGCTGATGAGGGACGGCCTTCACCCTAACCAGGAAGGCGCCATCATCCTGTCTAAGAATATAGACTACTGTTTAAGTCACATTTGACTAACTACACTAGAGCAAGCCCGGTCACAGGCAATTACAGAGCCTGCTAGTCCGGGTGAGGAGTCAGTTAAGCTAGAACTAGCCAGCACCAGGCCGGATAATTCCTGTACGCATAGCAATTTTCTTAGAATAACACACAACTCACATAATGTGTTTTCTGTTGTGAATGTGTCCGGGGTAGATATGCATTCTACTGAGGTGGCAAATCATGATGCGTTCAGTCGATCGCAGCATCAAGCAAACAATCTGAAAATTCCCGTCGTATCAATTCCTAGATATGGTCGAAACTATTTAAAGTGCACTACGTATAATAAACGCAAAATTATTAATATTTCTACTACGGATAATTTAAACAAAAACTCGTCAAAACAGCCCAATACTTATAATATGGGCTTTTTAAACATAAGATCATTGTCTCCCAAAACGTTATTAGTTAATGAGGTCATTAG
Source organism: Nerophis lumbriciformis (assembly GCF_033978685.3). Classification (NCBI taxonomy): domain Eukaryota; kingdom Metazoa; phylum Chordata; class Actinopteri; order Syngnathiformes; family Syngnathidae; genus Nerophis; species Nerophis lumbriciformis. Next base: position 11,531,495 of record NC_084572.2, on the reverse strand, counting down.
AGACAACAATCTTAACGTCATTGGTCTTAGCGAAACCTGGCTCAAACCAGACGAATTTTTTGCGCTAAATGAGGCATCTCCTCCTAACTATACGAATGCGCATATTGCCCGTCCCCTTAAAAGGGGTGGGGGGGTCGCACTAATATATAATGAAAACTTTAACCTTACCCCTAACCTAAATAATAAATACAAATCGTTTGAGGTGCTTACTATGAGGTCTGTCGCACCGCTGCCTCTCGATATGGCTGTTATCTACCGCCCCCCAGGGCCCTACTCGGACTTTATTAATGAATTCTCAGAGTTCGTTGCTGATCTAGTGACGCACGCAGACAATATAATCATAATGGGGGACTTTAATATCCATATGAATACCCCATCGGACGCTCAGTGCGTGGCGCTCCAGACTATAATTGATAGCTGTGGTCTTACACAAATAATAAATGAACCTACGCATCGCAACGGCAATACGATAGATCTAGTGCTGGTCAGGGGTGTCACCACCTCCAAAGTTATGGTACTCCCGTATACTAAAGTAATGTCCGATCATTACCTTATAAAATTCGAAGTTCTGACTCATTGTCAACAAACTAATAATAATAATAACTGCTATAGCAGCCGCAACATTAATGCCGCCACAACGATGACTCTTGCTGACCTACTGCCTTCGGTAATGGCACCATTCCCAAATTATGTCGGCTCTATTGATAACCTCACTAACAACTTTGACAATGCCCTGCGCAAAACCATTGATAGTATAGCACCGCTAAAACAAAAAAGGGCCCCTAAAAGGCGCACCCCATGGTTTACAGAGGAAACCAGAGCTCATAAATAATCATGTAGAAAGTTGGAACGCAAATGGCGCGCGACCAAGCTTGAGGTTTTCCATCAAGCATGGAGTGATAGTTTAATATCGTATAAACGCATGCTTACCTTAGCTAAAGCTAAATATTACTCAAATCTCATCCGCCTCAACAAAAACGACCCTAAATTTTTGTTTAGTACAGTAGCATCGCTAACCCAACAAGGGACTCCTCCCAATAGCTCCACCCACTTGGCAGATGACTTTATGAATTTCTTTAATAAGAAAATTGAACTCATTAGAAAGGAGATTAAAGACAACGCATCCCAGCTACAACTGGGTTCTATGAACACAGATACAACTGTATCTACGACGGATACTGCAATACAAAATAGTCTCTCTCTTTTTGATGAAATAACATTAGAGGAACTATTACAGCGTGTAAGTGGGATAAAACAAACAACATGTTTACTTGACCCACTTCCTGGGAAACTTATCAAGGAGCTTTTTGTATTATTAGGTCCATCAGTGCTAAATATTATAAACTTATCACTTTCCTCTGGCACTGTTCCCCTAGCATTCAAGAAAGCGGTTATTCATCCTCTGCTCAAAAGACCTAACCTCGATCCTGACCTCATGGTAAACTACCGACCGGTGTCCCACCTTCCCTTTATTTCGAAAATCCTCGAAAAAACTGTCGCACAGCAGCTAAATGAACACTTAGTGTCTAACAATCTCTGTGAACCTTTTCAATCCGGTTTCAGGGCAAATCACTCTACGGAGACAGCCCTCGCAAAAATTACTAATGATCTACTGCTAACGATGGATTCTGATGCGTCATCTATGTTGCTGCTTCTTGATATTAGCGCTGCTTTCGATACCGTCGATCATAATATTTTATTAGAGCGTATCAAAACACGTATTGGTATGTCAGACTTAGCTTTGTCGTGGTTTAACTCTTATCTTACTGACAGGATGCAATGCGTCTCCCATAATAATGTGACCTCGGACTATGTTAAGGTAACGTGCGGAGTTCCTCAGGGTTCGGTTCTTGGCCCTGCACTCTTTAGTATTTACATGCTGCCGCTAGGCGACATCATACGCAAATACGGTGTTAGCTTTCATTGTTATGCTGATGACACCCAACTCTACATGCCCCTAAAGCTGACCAACACGCCGGATTGTAGTCAGCTGGAGGCGTGTCTTAATGAAATTAAACAATGGATGTCCGCTAACTTCTTGCAACTCAACGCCAAGAAAACGGAAATGCTGATTATCGGTCCTGCTAAACACCGACATTTATTTAATAATACCACCTTAACATTTGACAACCAAACAATTACACAAGGCGAATCAGTAAAGAATCTGGGTATTATCTTTGACCCAACTCTCTCGTTTGAATCACACATTAAGAGTGTTACTAAAACGGCCTTCTTCCATCTCCGTAATATCGCTAAAATTCGTTCTATTTTATCCACTAGCGACGCTGAGATCATTATTCATGCGTTCGTTACGTCTCGACTACTGTAGCGTATTATTTTCGGGTCTCCCTATGTCTAGCATTAAAAAATTACAGTTGGTACAAAATGCGGCTGCTAGACTTTTGACAAGAACAAGAAAGTTTGATCATATTACGCCTATACTGGCTCACCTGCACTGGCTTCCTGTGCACTTAAGATGTGACTTTAAGGTTTTACTACTTACGTATAAAATACTACACGGTCTAGCTCCGTCCTATCTTGTCGATTGCATTGTACCATATGTCCCGGCAAGAAATCTGCGTTCAAAGAACTCCGGCTTATTAGTGATTCCCAGAGCCCAAAAAAAGTCTGCGGGCTATAGAGCGTTTTCTATTCGGGCTCCAGTACTATGGAATGCCCTCCCGGTAACAATTAGAGATGCTACCTCAGTAGAAGCATTTAAGTCCCATCTTAAAACTCATTTGTATACTCTAGCCTTTAAATAGCCCCCCTGTTAGACCAGTTGATCTGCCGTTTCTTTTCTTTTCTCCTCTGCTCCCCTTTTCCTTGAGGGGGGGGGGGGGGGGGGCACAGGTCCGGTGGCCATGGATGAAGTGCTGGCTGTCCAGAGTCGGGACCCGGGGTGGACCGCTCGCCTGTGCATCGGCTGGGAACATCTCTACGCTGCTGACCCGTCTCCGCTCGGGATGGTGTCCTGCTGGCCCCACTATGGACTGGACTCTTACTATTATGTTGGATCCACTATGGACTGGACTCTCACAATATTATGTCAGACCCACTCGACATCCATTGCTTTCGGTCTCCCCTAGAGGGGGGGGGGGGTTACCCACACATGCGGTCCTCTCCAAGGTTTCTCATAGTCATTCACATCGACGTCCCACTGGGGTGAGTTTTCCTTGCCCGTATGTGGGCTTTGTACCGAGGATGTCGTTGTGGCTTGTGCAGCCCTTTGAGACACTTGTGATTTAGGGCTATATAAATAAAGATTGATTGATTGATTGATTGAATTTTAAGACACACCCCTGAAAAGGGCCTTGCTGAGGAAGATGAAGGTGGTGGAGTGGATATAATTTACTTTACGGTGCACCCCCAAGCCCAATTTAAAGATGGTACATTTATCAGTCTCACTATGTTGGCAACTTGGGGCTCAGCTGTGTCAAACAGCATAGCAAGGACAGGGAGAGCTGGCACACAATTCCTTATCAGCAGCACTCTTGTTGATTTGACAGTGGTATCTCTACCCTGTATTAAGTGGAAAGTAAGTTTTGGGAAGGGTTTGACTTGGCAGATGTTGCTTCTATTGCAAAATTGCAACTCAGTGACTATATTTGTACACACAGGGGAGATAAAACAGCTGTATCAGCTCTTTGTAAACTCTGTATTCAGACCCAAAAAATGAGGAAACATGTGCTCACAATTTGTAGCTAAGGGAAATATTAACGGATGCTGTTGTAGGTTGATATTTTTCTTTTCTCAAAATCACATTTTGTGGTTTTTGTTCATGTTTTACAAACTCAATATAATCAATAATATTTCCCTGGACACCCAAAAGGTTTCAAAGGGGTCATATTGGGATTTTTTCCCCTACATTTAAAACACTTCCTTGTTGTTAGGTAGACCAGTATGTGTTTCCCAACCATTGTTGAGAAACATATCTGTTTCTCAGCTGTTGTTCCGTAATGGCCACAGCAGTGATCAGTTGTAATACACTTTTCCACCACTTGTGGCAGTAATGACAATATCAAACAGAAAAAGCCTGTAACTAAAATCATGGAGAAGCTTCCTTAGCCCGGAAATTATGACTAACGTGGTGAAGCTGTATTTTCCTTTGCACTTAAATTTTGACAGTTTAGTTTAGAAACATATTCATTAATTTAGTTTATTTGTCTTATCACAACATAATTGTATGTAAATGTACTTTTAATTGCTTATTTATGAGTCCCCTCTTATGCAGTATATTTGGTTAGTACCGACCGGGTACTTATTTTTCTAATCAACCTGACCTCAGCCTCAGGTTTATGTGTTAAATTAATATTATTTTTTGTGATTACCACATGCTTTCATATCAATTGACAAGGTTTTAAACTGTGAATTGGTTAAATCTAATTATTGAATACGCTTAAAATTAAGAGTATAAAATTAGTAATTCAGTGTTAATATTTGAGAGGGCCCTGGGCCCCTCTGTATTGGAAAACTTGGGCCCCGAGGTCATACATTTAAGAACCCCTGATGTAAACTACACGGATGTATTACTTTAACATGATCAATATTTGGACATTTGTCCATTGATTCGTGAATCGCTCACGTTCTAATCGTGATGCATAGAACAATCCATCATTTTTCCCACCTCTCGTAGTCAGTAGTTTTGTTTTTTCTTGACTTATTGTGTACTATTACTAATTGTCTTGCTCAAACAATTGTATGTATTAATAGATACAAATCAATTACTTTAAATATGGTGTTGATATTGTTAAACTGTCAATAGCACTCTCCATGAATATATACTACAGTTACAGAAATACATGTGATCGGTATCAGTCAAACTCACTCCTGGCTGATCGTATCGTCATTTTCTCCAAAACTATGTGCCATACTTCAGTTAATCACCTAAAATAGGTGTACTTCTACTTTGACTGATACCACGCTACTACAAATCCCAAAACCAGTGAAGTTGGCACATTGAGTAAATCATAAATAAAAACATAATACAATGATATGCAAATCATTTCCAACTTATATTCAATTGAATAGGTGCAAAGACAAGATACTTAATCTTCGAACTGGAAAACGTTGTTATTTTTTGCAAATATTAGCTCATTTGGAATTTGATGGCTGCAACATGTTTCAAAAAAGCTGGCACAAGTGGCAAAAAAGACTGATAAAAGTTGAGGAATGCTCATCAAACACTTATTTGGAACATCCCACAGGTGAACAGGCTAATTGGGAACAGGTGGGTGCCATGATTGGGTATAAAAGCAGCTTCCATGAAATACTCAGTCATTCACAAACAAGGATGGGGTGAGGGTCACCACTTTGTGAACAAATCAGTGAGCAAATTGTCAAACAGTTTAAGAACAACATTTCTCAAAGAGCTATTGCAAGAAATTTAGGGATTTCACCATCTACGGTCCGTAATATCATCAAAAGGTTCAGAGAATCTGGAGAAATCACTGCACGAAAGCAATGATATTACGGACCTTCGATCCCTCGGGCGGTACTGCATCAAAAAGCGACATCAGTGTGTAATGGATATCACCACATGGGCTCAGGAACACTTCAGAAAACCATCCAAGCAAAGTTATCATGGACGTCCCCGCTTATTTCAGCAAGACAATGCCAAGCCACGTGTTAAAACAGCGTGGCTTCATAGTAAAAGAGTGTGGGTACTAGACTGGCCTGCCTGTAGTCCAGACCTGTCTCCCATTGAAAATGTGTAGCACAATATGAAGCCTAAAATACCACAACGGAGACACCGGACTGTTGAACAACTTCAGCTGTACATCAAGCAAGAATGGGAGATAATTCCACCTGAAAAGCTTCAGAAATTGGTGTCCTCAGTTCCCAAACGTTTACTGAGTGTTGTTAAAAGGAAAGGCCATGTAACACAGTGGTAAAAATGCCCCTGTGCCAACTTTTTTGCAATGTGTTGCTGCCATTAAATTCTAAGTTAAGGATTATTTGCAAAAATAAATTGAGTTTCTCAGTTCGAACATTAAATATCTCGTCTTTGCAGTCTATTCAATTGAATATAAATTGAAAATAATTTTCAAATCATTGTATTCTGTTTTTATTTACAATTTACACAACGTGCCAACTTCACTGGTTTTGGGTTTTGTACATCCATAAACCACATACCGTTCTCAGATCAGACGTGTTATCTGTAAAGCTGAAGTTTTACAGTAGAGTTTAAAGAGAAAGTGTTGCTTGTACAGAGGAAAATAAACACTTTAACACTAGCCCAAACTAACAACCAGTGCTGCTGCTAAGAAACCTAAACTCATGACACAGCAGTGGTGTTGTCATGACAACAGGTCCAAACAGTGCAACAGCAACACAGGTCTAAAAATCAGGAAGTAGTCCAGCCCAGGAGAAACATATTGGAGGAAGTAATGCCTGCCAGAAACGTAAGAAAAAACAAAACTCTTTATTGCAAAATATGAATCATCCATATGGAACATTTGACAGGTAGTGCATACTACAACACTGACACCAAGTGGACATTTGAAACATACATTACACATGTATATATGTGTTGATGTCTAGCCCCGGGAGCTAAGCTGCTTTATTAGCGGCTGAATTAAACGCTACTTCATGCAGAGTCACTCAGTTTGAAGTCTGGATTTAACCAGGGTAAGATTAACTCTCAAAGCAGGCGACACATTGTTCCATTGCAGGGAACTCAACAGAGCCTGGGTGCACAAGAAAAACATCTCGGATGAAGGGCCGCGTGTCCATCAGAAGACTTAGCTGACATATGGCTTCCTTGCAACTTAAAATAAACCCCACAATCAAGCCAATGTCCTATGGAGGCATGGGGATTATTCAACACTGTCCACATATTGACAAGCATGGAAGCAGCCACTCTGCACAAGAAGATTAGGGCTCCTCATTCCCAAGTGGCTGCTGACAGCCCATCACATGAGCTCCAAGCAATATGCGAGTTAGTGTTTGGTAGTGTGCGTGTCTTTGCTGAAGATTAAGGCTACGATGAGAGATTCCATCAAGGGAGAAGCAGCATGGAAACAGCAATATGCGGCACGCTGCCTCCCACTCATGCAAAGTGTTCAAATATGACACAAGTTAGAAAAGAGAGTGGACTTACTGGCTATTCTGGCTCGCTCCATAATTCAACCTCCAATAGCCACATCAACCTCTCCTCTTTCAACTCTCCCTCCTTCTCGCTCCTTTTCTTCATGAAGACTTCCCCTTTTCATGGCCCGGCCGACTCCTGACGCCCCGTCACCCTGTCCCCCGACGTCCAACCCTCCCCTCTCTCCTCCCTCCTGCCTCGCTTTGACTTCCTCCAACTTTTAATGTCTTCAGTCTGTCAGGGCAGCGTACTGAAGTCGGCGGCCATGTGCGACTCATATGGCGCTTCTCCTCCTTGCTTTCTATTTTTCTCTTTTTCTTCCTTGACGCAAAATCTGCTTCCTTTCCACCTCTCACAAAGTGAGAACTCGCAGAAGGAGAATCATGTACGGATCCCAATGGAGGCCCCCATATCTTGTCAAAATCTTCCAAAACTTGTCCCGATAGTTTGTGCTGCAAAAAATGTTTGTTGTGCCTTTACAGAGTTGAAGTTATTTTAAAATTTTTAATTTTTTTGGTACATTTTATGATGTCATCCAGGCCCCCCACCCTGTCATAAAGTCCCCAAACGTGTCTCAAATTATTTGGGGAGAGTTTGGCATAGTTGGGGGGCTGGTTATGAATAATAACATGTTTGTTTTTGTCCTCTCCAGTTACTCAGGCAAATCATATAGTTGATGTAGATGCCCATATCGGCTGTACAAATGTACTTTACAAAAGAGAAGTGTGGGATACTTCTCTTGTTGCCCTATTTGTATTTGACTTTATTAAATGGATTTATATTATTATTTGGTGCAGCCAGACCGGAGCAGGAGGGGATAGAAAGAGAGAAAAAAGGAAGACAGAGGGGGAAATTGCGAGGACAAGAGGGGGATAAGACAGAGAGACAACAACAACAGCAAACACAACAATAACAATAACAACAGCAACAACAACATCAGCAAATAGGATTTGTACAAATGTGATATTAAAAGTGATAGCAAAGAAGCAGTTAGTGAAATAAATAATAGTACAGAAATTACAATGAACGTTATTACACACACTACAAATGGAGCAATACAAATACCAATAGAAATAACACTATTGATAATGAATAATAACAATAATTTACCTCTATTATCAACAATACAATTGTTCAAATGCAACAATACATATATGTAATGATAACATGAAATACAAAAGAAAGCAGATAAATGGAGGGGAGAAAGAGAAGCCAACTATATTAACTTTATAGATTGTTATAGTAACAATAGGTTAAGCTTGGTCAGTGTGCCATGTGTTACCCAGTTTCCCGTAGGGCAACAACATTAATATATGTTTGATGAAATGTGATTATATGCATGAGTGTATGTATGTATATGTACAGTATGTATGTTTGTAAAGTGAATGTATATGTACAGTATGTGTATATGTATGTTTCTACAGTGAATGTATATGTACAGTATGTGTACGTGTATGTTTGTACAGTGAATGTGCGTGTGGATGTATGAACTTTGAGTGTGTAGGTATATACTGTATTTGTGTATGTATGTGGGAGCGTAGGTACCAATGTGTGCGTATAATAACATGTTAATTACACGTTATAAACATAAAAACTATAAAACGTTAAAAACACAAAAACTATACTCGTAGGACAAAAAAAATTCAGCACAACAAATTGGACAATTGTGGGGGGGGGGGGCTAGATATGATAATAACATGTTAAGAACATAAAAATTATGATAGTGAGACAAAATGTTTTTGCAGCACAAACGTGGCACAAATGAATGGGAAACGTGTGAGGTGTTTTTGACAAGGTGGGGGGATAGGTATGAATAATAATATGTTAATTACATAACAACTATGGTAGACAAAATATTTTTGGAGCACAAACGGATGGGACAAGTTTGGGGTGATTTTCACAAGGTGGGGGGGCTGGATGACATCACTAATCGGAAAGTGTATTTTAGATTAACTTAACGGCACAAACATAATTTTTTGCAGCACAAACGATTGGGACACGTTTGGGGAGATTATGATTATGGAGGGGCCAACTTCACACAGGAACTGGAAAAAGGTATGGCCGTGCTCAGTGTACCCACCAGGCAACCTCCAGTTCTTTATAATACTGTGCATGTATTTTATACAGTATCTAACAAAAAGTAAGTACACCCCTTCACATTTCAGCAACTCCTTTTTAAGGATTCCAGAAACCTCATTTACATATTTACATTAGATGGTGCAAAATGTAGTACTCCCAGATTTAAAAGCACCCAAAGAGATGGAACTAAACTGAAAATTCTACTAAACTAAGCTCACGTCGACAATGGAGCAGACAAACTATGCTGACTGGAAACTAACAAGCATAACAAAGATGGAGATGCATAGGGTAGGAGTCTGATTATCCACTGGCATGTATTACACATGATGCTTTGTTAATGCGCCTTATCAGAAATAGTCAGTAGTATCTTTCAGTAAGTATGTTTTCTAAGAACAACACTATATGAAGTAAATTTAAAAATACTTTTGAACAGTCAATGTCCACTGAAAATGACCTTAAATTAAAGCCATTATTGGTTGAAATGACTGGCAACACAAGTGAGTACCAGTTGTGTTTGGCCGACCGTGACGCACGGTGGTGGTAGCACCATGTTCTGCCGGTCCTAGAAGTTTCGGTGCGTTGAGTGGACCATGAATTCTAACATGGACGGCGACATTGTAAAGCAGTGCCTTGAGCAACTGTGCCGCTTGGCAGTTTTCCAATAGGATGAAAGAGCCCAAGCATACCTTCAAGATTGATTGATTGATTGAAACTTTTATTAGTAGATTGCACAGTACAGTACATATTCCGTACAATTGACCACTAAATGGTAACACCCGAATAAGTTTTTCAACTTGTTTAAGTCGGGGTCCACGTTAATCATCCATCCATCCATTTTCTACCGCTTATTCCCTTTTGGGGTCGCGGGGGGCGCTGGAGCCTATCTCAGCTACAATCGGGCGGAAGGCGGGGTACACCCTGGACAAGTCGCCACCTCATCGCAGGGCCAACACAGATAGACAGACAACATTCACACTCACATCCACACACTAGGGCCAATTTAGTGTTGCCAATCAACTTATCCCCAGGTGCATGTCTTTGGAAGTGGGAGGAAGCCGTAGTACCCGGAGGGAACCCACGCAGTCACGGGGAGGACATGCAAACTCCACACAGAAAGATCCCGAGCCCGAGCCCGAGCCCGGGATTGAACCCAAGACTACTCAGGACCTTCGTATTGTGAGGCAGATGCACTAACCCCTCTGCCACCGTGAAGCCATTGATGGTAATTGAAATTGATGACAAGCGCCTTGTTGAGGAAGATGAAGGTGATGGAGTGGATAGAATTTACTGTACGGCAAACCTTTAAGCCCAATTTAAAGAATATGCATTTATCAGTCTCACTCATTATGTTGGCAACTTGAGGCTCAGCTGTGTCAAACGGCGTTAAAAAACCCCAGAAAGAGCTGGCTGGAACACAATTTGTCATATACAGTATGAGACATAAGTACTTCATAAACAGCAGTACTGTTCATGTTGATTTTGCAATGGTAGCCCTGCTCTGTATTAAGTGGAGAGTAAGGTTTTGGAAGGATTTGACTTGGCAGATGTTGCTTCTACTGCCAAAATGCAACTCACTGACTATATTTGTACACAGGGAAGACACAAAATTGCTGCATCAGCTCTTTGTAAACTGTGTATTCAGACAAGAAAGGAGGAAACATGCGCTCACAATATGTAGCTAGAGCAAATATGAACTGATGCTCGCCATAGGGCAATAATAAAGTTTACTGGACAATATATTGTCCCACAAATTATTGCTGATATATTGTCATGCCTGTTTTTGAAACCTAATTAAGCATTATTGTAATCATAATATGGAACTATAAAATTCTTGAAATTTTGAAGGGCCTTCTATCTGTGTTGTGAATCTCTTGTTAAGTTAACACCAAAGTTAACTTAAAAGCTAAGGCAAAATTAGCTATAAAAAAAATAAATAGTGTGTTTGTGTTAGCATAATAACATGTTAACATTAGCATGCTAAGAAGAGAACAGCATACTTACAAGATGGCGCAAATATCAAAATCCATGATTTTTACGTTTAAAAGTACAACATTAGCTAAAATTCTACCATAAGATGCAGCATGCTTACATGAGAAATGTTAGCATACCTGACAGATACCACCAAGTTTCAAAATCCATGTTTTAGGTTTAAAATTTAGCTAAAATACTAGCAAACAATTAACATGGGAACAGTTAGCATACTTGCAAGATGGTGCCAGGTATCAAAATCCCTGATAATGAGGTTTAAAAATGTATGGCCTAATTACTGTAGCTCATGGATTCTCAAACTGTGGTACGCATACTTGCCAACCCTCCCGGATTTTCCGGGAGACTCCCGAAATTCAGCGCCTCTCCCGAAAACCTCCCGGGACAAGTTTTCTCCCGAAAATCTCCCGAAATTCAGGCGGGAGGACCTGAGTCCGCTTTACCACAATATAAACAGTGTGCCTGCCCAATCACATTATAACTGTAGAATGATCGAGGGCGAGTTCTTGGTTTCTTATGTGAGTTTATTGTTAGGCAGTTTCATTAACGTCCTCCCAGCGCGGTAACAACACACAACAGCAGCAGTCACGTTTTTTGTCTACCGTAAAACAGTTCGTCTGCCGTAAACAGCAATGTTGTGACACTCTTAAACAGGACAATACTGCCATTTATAACATCAATAACATATACGGCTTTTAGAGAGTGCAGTGCACAACTGCGCACACAACAAGGAGACGAAGCAGAAGAACGAGGAAGATACAGCCATGGCGACGCCAACGACGAGTAAGATGAAGAAATACGCTTTGTTGCACCTTTCCTGCCTGAGTCCGGCGATTAGTTGCAAATCTTGCTTTATTGATTGCTTGCACACAGCCAATCCAACACAAAACAAACTAGTCCCCGCCCGCACTCACGCTACCGCTCCCTCTCTTCTCTCGCCCACACACTCACTGACGTCACTCACCTCACATGCTCACCTATTAAAGGGCCACACACACACACACACATACGCTACTCTCCTAACAGCTTGTAAGTTCCAAGCCGCAGCTGCGATTGGACCTGGATAGCCTCCGGGAAGAAGTAGTGGACTACCAAGTGCTTGGCACTGAAGATCTTCCTCAGGAAGCAAAGATTGACCGGTTTTGGGCCATGCTAGGGGGAGATGGAAGATTCCAGACTCTAATGCATTTGATGAAAGCACTTTTGTGCGTGCCACACAGCAATGCATCATCCGAGAGGGTGTTCAGCATGGTTCGAAAAATAGTGACAGAGAATAGAACAAGGATGGACAATTCAACCCTTAACTCAACAATGAGTAGATGAGTGTTATGTGTGTGTATAGGTGTAAATAAATGAACACTGAAATTCAAGTATTTATTTTATTTATATATACATATATATATAATAAAATAAATATATATATACATAGCTAGAATTCACTGAAAGTAAAGTATTTCTTAGATATATATATATATATATATATATATATGAAATACTTGACTTGGTGAATTCTAGCTGTAAATATACTCCTCCCCTCTTAACCACGCCCCTAACCACGCCCCCGCTCCAACCACGCCCCCGCCCCGACCACGCCCACCCCACCCCCCGAAATCGGAGGTCTCAAGGTTGGCAAGTATGAGTGGTATGTGTACCACTCGTGGTACACGGGCTCCATCTAGTGGTATGCCAAAGAATCGCTTAATTAAGTGATTAGTGTTTTGTTTTCCTAAATTTAAAGACAGTGTTACTGTTTAAACTGTGTGTAATGTTTCAGTGGCCAAAAATATTAATTGCACTTGTTTAATAAAACTTCTGCTTTGTTTTTAATGATGACTTAGCCCTACTATGCTACTGTATTTTAATGTTGGACATTACGGTGGTACTTGGAGAGCCATGTCTTTTCTGAGCTGGTACTTGGTGAAAAAAGTTTGAGAACCACTGCTATAGCTAAAGTGTTAGCATAAAATGGTAGCATGCTGATAGGAACAGTTAGCATACTTGCAAGATGCAGGAAAGTATCAAAATTAATGATTTTTTGGTTCAAATTAATATAATTAGCTAAAATACTAGCATAAAACGTTAGTCTGGTAATGTTCGCATGATAACAGAAAAAGTAGGCATGTTTCTAAAATGGTGTCAGGTATATAAGACCATCATTTTTAGGTTCAAACGAATAAAATGAGCTAAAATGGTAGAATAATACAATGTGAAAGCTACCTATCCCTATTTGTCTTATAAGTAAGAAAGTGGAGTGACTTTCATCAATCAATCAAAGCGTATATAGCCCTTAATCACAAGTGTCTCAAAACGACGGCTCATATCCTACAAAACGTTGTGTTTTATTGTCATACCTCCTACAACATTGCTTAAATTCTTTTTACACTTGTATGGCAGTTAAACATGTTAAAAATGTGGCTTAAAACACTGCCTGTGCAGGTAATAAAGGTTTTATTATGGCAACTGTTAGCAACAAATTATTTCTATTTTCATTATTCTATCTAAAAAAACTTTGTTTTGGGACCTCCCGAAGACCTTTAATTGGAGTTTTAAATGTAACATGTTGTTCTTGCAGTCTTGAACGCATGGTTGTCTAAGAATGTGGAAAATTGTGGATCAATAAAGTTTGTGTAAGTCTAAGTCTAAGTCTAAGAATGTCCACAATGAACATAGCCACAGAGGTCATGCTTGGACTCGCAGTTGAACGGGGGTCAAGGGCCACTCAGGGAGCTTCATGGTGTCCTAAACACTGACGGGAAAGAAAGACTAAGTAAAAGAAGAAGCGGCAGACGCAGCAGCTTTCTTCCTCTTTCTTCCAAGGGAACATTGAACTCAACATGTTTTACCACAAATCTTGTACCTGCACCAGAGGGCACACACATAGCCATAAAAGGAAAAGCCAGGGATGTTGACTTGCTATGTCCCACAAATACTCGCGGTATCAGGCCTGAACGCTTAAGTAACTCTCTGACGATATCTTTAAAAGGGAATAACACAAAGTTATTAAGTTAAAGATTGCACATTAAAACAAATCCACCCCACAATCCTGCAGTGCTGATTCTGACATCAAAGAAGTGACGTGAAACAGAGCAGAGGAAGCAGATAATGGATATTTAAGTGCATGTACAGTCGTGGTCAAAAGTTGTACACTTTTAAAGAACATAATGTCATGAGCTGTCTTGAGTTTCAATTCATTTCTACAACTTGTATTTTTTTTGTGGCCAGACAGCTCAATTTTTGTTTCATCTGACATCACATGGACAAAGATAAGACCTTCTGGAGGAAATTTCTTTGGTCAGATAAAACAAAAATTGAGCTGTTTGGCCACAATACCCAGCAATATGGTTGGAGGAGAAAAGGTGAGGCCTTTAATCCCAGGAACACAATGTCTACCGTCAAGCGTGGTGGTGGTAGTATTATGCTCTGGGCCTGTTTTGCTGCCAATGGAACTGGTGCTTTACAGAGAGTAAATGGGACAATGAAAAAGGAGGATTACCTTCAAATTATTCAGGACAACCTAAAATCATCAGCCCGGAGGTTGGGTCTTGAGTGCAGTTGGGTGTTCCAACAGGACAATGACCCCAAACACACGTCAAAAGTGGTAAAGGAATGGCTAAATTAGGCTAGAATTAAGATTTTAGAATGGCCTTCCCAAAGTCCTGACTTAAACCCCATTGAGAACATGTGGACAATACTGAAGAAACAAGTCCATGTCAGAAAACTAACAAATGTAGCTGAACAGCATCAATTTTGTCAAGAGGAGTGGTCAAAAATTCAACCAGAAGCTTGTGGATGGCTACCAAAAGCGCCTTATTGCAGTGAAACTTGCCAAGGGACATGTAACCAAATATTAACATTGCTGTATGTATACTTTTGACCCAGCAGATTTGGTCACATTTTCAGTAGACACATAATAAATTCATAAAAGAACCAAACTTTATGAATGTTTTTTGTGACCAACAAATATGTGCTCCAATCACTCTATCACAAAAAAATAAGAGTTTTAGAAATTATTGGAAACTCAAGACAGCCATGACATTATGTTCTTCACAAGTGTATGTAAACTTTTGACCACGACTCTAAGTGAGTAGTGTGTGTATTGACAATGCAGAAAAGGTGCCAGTCTCATTTGTGCATATACTTGGGGCCGTTGTTCGATTCCTTTATCGACCCATCTCGTGACTTACAGCACAAGTGCCTGTTCGTGACATGCCTGACAAGGCTGCTGTTGTTGTTGCCAAAGATGCAACTGAGGGTGTCGTCACAAGTGCTCGTGTTGGCAATCAGCCTATTGTGTCATGCTGTGATCATGGAAGCTTTAGCAGAGACAGAAGAGACGGGCTTAGTGGTTAAAAGATCCTCTTTGTCTTTGTCATTTCACAGAAAATTGTATTAAATGATAAAACAAATCGACATGTTGTGGTGCATTTTGCAAATCGACTATGACATGCAAGACACAAGTTGTGGGACAGGCTGCAGACATTAGTCCTCAAAGTCTGATGGAGGGAAAGAGTTTAGTGATTTTTACTGGCACACAAACACATAAAAAAGTGTGAGGGCCGGACCTATTAAAGCACAGGTGTCAAACTCAAGGCCCGGGGCCAGATGTGGCCCACCACTTCATGTTATTTGGCTCTCGAAAGCCTGGAAATAATATGTATCAATAAAGTACTGTAACTTTTCTTACTAAATGTATTCTTTCTTTCTATTTTGGGAGAAAAAAATATATGAACTCCATGTACCCGTATTTTTTGGAGTATAAGTCGCTCCGGAGTATAAGTCGCACCGGCCGAAAATGCATAATGAAGAAGGAAAAAAACATAAGTCGCACTGGAGTATAAGTTGCATTTTTTGGGGAAATGTATTTGATAAAACCCAACACCAAGAATAGACATTTGAAAGGCAATTTAAAAAAAAAAAAAAATAGTGAACAACAGGCTGAATTTATAGTTGTCTAGGCTGACGTTATATGACGCATAAATAACCAACTGAGAACGTGCCTGGTATGTTAACGTAACATATGGTAAGAGTCATTCAAATAACTATAACATATAGAACATGCTATACGTTTACCAAACAATCTGTCACTCCTAATCGCTAAATCCCATAAAATCTTATACGTCTAGTCTCTTACGTGAATGAGCTAAATAATATTATTTGATATTTTACGGTAATGTGTTAATAATGTCACACATAAGTCGCTCCTGAGTATAAGTCACACCCCCGGCCAAACTATGAAAAAAACTGCGACTTATAGTCCGAAAAATACGGTAAGCGCAAATTATGTTAACTTAAACATTGTCTAATAATGCAAAAATATATTATCAAACGTTCAAACCATTTTTAAATAGAAATAAATACCAGTAATAATGATTTCAAAGCAAGTTATCCATCTAATTGTGCAATGTAAAAGTAGCAATAGATTTAATGGCAAAATTGTTAAATTTACTGTGGTTTATCCCGCATTTTTCTCTAAATGAATAAAACAGTACTTTTTTTTTACTGTAATAAACTGTGATGCCGTTTTGGCATTTACAGTAATACACTGAAAAATGTAGTTGTTGATTTGCGTTAAAAACAAACAAAAAAAAAACTGGCAGCTCATGTGCCAAATATTTACTGTAAAATTGCAGTTTTATTTTTATTTACAGTAAAAAAAACAAATGTACATTTTACAGTCGAATTCTGGCAACTGAGCTGCCTTTTTTTTTACCATAAAAACAGCAGTACAGTTCTTCCATTTACAGTAATATACACAAACATTTGAGGTGAAATTATTGCAACTTACCATATTTTTTTTACATTTTAGTTTAAAAAAAATCTATTAATAAATTGCATTAAAACATTGTGTAATAATAGTATTCACCGTTAGAAGCGGCCCTCTGGGGCCAAATATAACTGCCAAATGGCCCTCAGTGAAAACAACTTTGATACCTCTGTACAAAAGCATAGGTATCAAACGATAGGCCCGGGGGCCAGATCTGGCCCATCCGAGAGAGCCTTGAAATAATATGCATCAATAAAGTACTTTATCTTTTCTTACAAAATGTATTCGCTCTTTCCATTCTAACAGAAAAAATACATGTATTGCATGCAATTGCATATCTTTGAAACTTTAATATTATCTAATAATACAAAAAATATAATACTTTCATACATTTCAAACTTTTAGTTTTTAAAAATAAAAATAATAAATATCTGCTCGACTTATGATTTCAACGCGAGTAATCCATCATACTGTACATTGTAAAAATGACAATAGGTTTTACGGTAAAAAAAAAAAAACTGGAAAAAAACGGGGAAAAAAAACTATAGTACCGTTTTTTCATTTACAGTAATATGCTGTAAAAACCACAGTAAATGTTACGGTAAAACTGAAAAATCTAAAGTTTTTTTACAGTGTATATAAAAAATATAATAATCAAATGCAAAGGCAATTGTATGATAATATCATGAGGTGAATCCCTATGCATATCTATTCATTAATTATTTATGGTTATAAGTGGCCCTGTGAGGGCAGCCATAACTGTGATGACGAGTTTGACACCCCCTGTACTAAAGGTTAGCATGTACAAAAAAAAGTTGGCATGCAAATTTGATATCGCACGCCAAGCTAGTCTACTAAGCTTGTGTGCAGAGAATTGTGTCTCCTAAACGAGCAAAATAGGGAGCGTAATCTATTTAGCGTGCCTGTCTTAATGTATATGACGAATACTGTATATGTTGATTATTAGAACACCCACAACAGTAGAAGATAATGCAAATATAATCATTTAGCAATCGCAATGTGATTTATCAAGTCTGAAATATGTTGTTTTGTGTCTATATTTAGCACGTTTGGAAGGTACATGGCTGGAAGGTACGTAAAACTGGCACAGTTAAGCACATATGACTGCGCCACGGTCAGGAGGTGGTCAATGCAATGAGAGACAATCCACATATTTCTGTCAGGAAAAAAATATTAGACTGTCTAGAAATTCCATGTTTGTGCTGATGAATGACTTAGGGGTTCATTTAGAGATAGCGGACAACTTCATTTTGGTGTCTGCTACCATTTTTTGATGTGTTAATTTTTCATATTGGAGATATTTTATTAATAGGGATGTCCGATAATGGCTTTTTTGCCGATATCCGATATTCCGATATTGTCCAACTCTTAATTACCGATACCAATATCAACCGATACCGATATATACGGTCGTGCAATTAACACATTATTACGCCTAATCTGAACAACCAGGTATGGTGAAGATAAGGTCCTTTTTAAAAAAAAAAAAATTTAATAAAATCAGATAAATAAATTAAAAACATTTTCTTGAATAAAAAAGAAAGTAAAACAATATAAAAACAGTTACATAGAAACTAGTAATTAATGAAAATGAGTAAAATTAACTGTCAAAGGTTAGTACTATTGGTGGACCAGCAGCACGCACAATCATGTGTGCTTACGGACTGTATCCCTTGCAGACTGTATTGTTCTATATTGATATATAATGTAGGAACCAGAATATTAATAACAGAAAGAAACAACCCTTTTGTGTGAATGAGTGTAAATGGGGGAGGGAGGTTTTTTGGGTTGGTGCACTAATTGTAAGTGTATCTTGTGTTTTTTATGTTGGTTTAATAAAAAAAAAAAAAAAAAAAAAAAAAATTTAAAAAACGATACCGATAATAAAAAACAATACCGATAATTTCCGATATTACATTTTAAAGTATTTATCGGCCGATAATATCGGCAGGCCGATAATATCGGACATCTCTAATTATTAATATACAAATACATTATACAAAACGTGATTTTTTTTTTGTATAATGTATGTATATATTAATAATATAGCTCTGATATAAAAAAAATATTTTTTTGGCCTGCCGTTGATTTTTATTGGCCCATGGTATATTATAAGAAAAATAAATAATACATTTTTAGCATCGGTTGACCAATGATAGATTTTATGTCGCCATTGCATTCTTCAATTTGTCTGTGTGCGACTTTCGTGAAAAAACGTTTTTTTGGGGGGTTTTTTTATGGAAAAGGTTTGGGCACCCCTGATGTCATCCATCCCCAGAAAAGTAAAACGTGGTCATATGCAGGCTCGCCTACTGTCGTGGTCTTTTCACTGGGCTCTCTAAACACGCTGTAAAGCACTGCAGTAAATCCAGAATGCTGCTGCTCGAGTCCTGACTAGAAACAGGAAATACGGCCATATTGGTCTAGTACTCAGGGCACTGCACTATCTTCCTGATGCTCAGAGAAGAGACATTAAAACAGCTCTACTTGTGTAAAAGCACAGCACATCTCTGACATGTTTGAGTTATATGAGCCATCTCGGGTGCTGAGAAGCTCAGGGAGTGGTATCCTGCTGATATATAGAGTCAGGACTGAACATGCTGCATTTCAAATACAGAACATTCTTCCAGAAGATGTGAGGAAGGTCTCAACTATGGCATTGTTCAAATACAGGCTGAAAACACTACACATATGACAACTTGTCACGTCGGGGTCGCATGATTTTATGGTAGTCGTTTCCACAAGATGCAGAAGGACGTCCGGATGCAGTGTGCAGGTAAGAAGGATGATTTATTCAAAATAAGCAGGACAAGAATACGAAAAAAGGAACATGTGCGTTACGCACGAGAAACTACGGCAAAGCTTAGAAAACAGACTAGCCAAAAATGGAGCAAGAAGCTAGTAATTCTAAACTCAGATGAAAAATAACACCAACGTAACTGTTGTGTGTTGTGAATAAGACAGGCAAGGCAGGAATAAATAGCTCTCTGATTAGTGACCGGGAGCAGGTGAGCGTCCCGGCCACTAATCAGAAGGAGGGGACAAAAATCAGCACCCATGGCAACAAAGAAAACAAACAAAGGTGCCGAAACATAAATAAACTACTAAGGTATTATCAAACTAAACATGACCGGGGCAACGGATCATGACACAACTAAAAGGATTGTATAATTATTTGTTTTTAATTCAAATAATTTATAATTACTTTTATGATAATGTTGTTTTTATTCATATTTTATTTGCCTTCTTGTAATTGTACGCATCTGTAAAGCACTTTGAATTGCCTTGCGTAATTGTGCTCTATAAATAAACGTGCCTTGACTTATGTTGTTTTTTGACCAACTACTAATTGCAAGATTTGCACGTAACCGTTTGAGAGATGTGTCGCTAAGCCAACTTGCCAATAAAACACATTTAATGAAGTCAAGAATGGGGGATAATACATCACAGCATACAGTAGCAATGCCCAGATAAATACAGGGCTGTGTGCAGTACAGGAATGAGCATTCTTATTGGATGTTGGGTAAGTTCCTGGCTTTTCTGTCCGTGATCTCACTTTTAATCATTCATGTTTTGGAACAGGTCAAGAGATAAGGTAAACAACATCATTCAGAGACTCCCCCACACATACCTTCAATCACCTGCACTCTCCATCATCTACACCAGATACATGCAAAACCTCCCACTGGACCAATATCATCTAAGTGTGGGTGTTCTCGTGCTTGTGGGGGTTCCCGTTTTCGCAGACTGGGACCCCCCCTTACCTAACACTTGCCCATAGTTTCAGAATAAGAGCTTCAATCTGTACAGGATGTATAGATCTATGATCTATGATCTAAGCTCTTATGTTAGTTCGAACTAACGTAGAAAAACTAAGTAGGGCATCTAAACAAAGTTAGTCCAAGTGAGAAGTTGGTTAAGTTTAGTGCGAGGGAAAAGGTAAAGGCCATAGTTATAAATAGACAAAGTGTGGTGTTACCTGTTATATACTGGCGTACCTTTATTTTGAAGACCGAAATAGGGCTACCGGATGAGACTGCGAGCCACCGGATGTGTTTCATGGAACTGACGTTAAACTTATGAACCCACATCCAAAAAAAATATGACAAAAGAAGAAATAAACAATGACCTGCTTACTGACATAATCTTGAATCAAATAGTTTTTCCAGACAACGTCGTAAAAGTGCCAATATGGAAGGAGAAATGACATCATGTCCAGTAAGCCTTGCGAAACTACTTAACCAACAGAAAACAATACGCGAAGCTAGGTGATAATACGTCAACAGAGGTAGATATGACTTAAGGCAGACCTGGGCAAATTAATGCCCGGGGGCCACATGCGGCCCATTGAGCTTTTCAATCTGGCCCGCCGGACATTCCCAAATAATTTTTTTAGATCTTTGAGATGGAAAGTGTAGCTGCCATTATGATGTGCAGTCATGTTTTCTAATGACCGTAAGTCTTCAACTATACAAAGTATTACAATCATTGGAATCTGCGCTTATGGATGATATACTAGTTACTATGGTAATCTAATTAGTCAATATGGTAATCTAATTAGTTACTATGGTCATCTAATGAGTTACTATGGTAATCTAAGTCACAGCAGCTCAGACGAGGCACCAAGCAGTGTGGGTGGGGAGCGTTTCCACAGACGCGGAAGGAGATTTTCACAACAAAGTTCTAAAGCTTAGTGATATATAGAATAGAATAGTATAGAAATTACTTTATTGATCCCTGGGGGGAAATCAGCAAATATCAGGTATATCAGATTGTAGGTGGGTTTATTTTGTACCCTTCGCGTTTATATTTCACTGTTTGTTGCATTTTTGTTACGTTTCACTTGATTGTAAAATATGTCGATCGAAAGGGGGTGTGACGTTCATATTTTGTCAATATTCAGTGTTTTATCGTTCATAGAAAAATGTAAAATTCCATTACGTTTTTTAAGGCGGTCTGTCATAACGTTTTTAGCATTCAGTCAGACATTATTGTGAGGTTTTGTATTAGTGTTCCTAAAAATAGATATACCGGGCCCCAGACACATTTTTTTCTCTAAATGAGGCCCCCGAGTCAAAATAATTGCCCAGGCCTGACTTAAGACATGCCCCAGGGGTCAATACTGGGACCAAAATTGTTGAATCTCTATATAAACAACATTTTTCAAGTTACAAAGGACTTAAAGTTAGTATTATTTGCGGCTCACACAACTGTGTTTTGTTCAGGGGAGAACTCACAGAAGCTAATACAAAAGAAAACAAAATGAATTATCAAATTGTTAATCAATGGTTTGAAAAAAACAGACTATCTTTGGATCTCAGTAATACTAAAATAATGCTATTCGGTAACGGTAGAAGGGAAAGTCAAACACAAATAGACGGAGTAGAAACTGAGTGAGCAAAATAAATCAAATTTTGGGGTTTAATAATTGATGATAAAATAAACTGGAAATATAAAAATATACAACATAAAGTGGCAAGAAATATTTAAATAATGATTAAAGCAAAATATGTACTAGACCAAAAATCAGTTCATATTCTTTACTACTCACTAGTTTTACCATATCTGAGTAGTTTTGAGGAAATATTGGGAAATAACTGCAAAAGCACAATTCATTCACAAACCGTGTTACAAAAAATTAGAATATTATATAATGTTGGATAGAGAAAACATTCAAACCCTTTATTTATTCAATCAAAAATATTGAAATTGAATGATTTGGTGCTTTTTCAAACAGATAAAATGATGCACAAAATAAACTAAAACCTGCTACCCAAAAACGTACAATTATTTTCAACAAAAGAGGAAAAATCCAATACATAACATTTGTACGCATGTACAACACGTAACCTTTACTATATCAGTATGTGGAATCAAATTGTGGAATGGATTAAACAAATAAGTCAAACAATGTGCTAATATGATCCACTTTTGGAGGATGTTCAAACTAAATGTGTTTACAAAGTACATGGAAGAAGAATTTTGATAAATATCTTGAACTTTATTAAAAATGCAATATCATTCATAACTATTTATTAAGAGATGTGTTGTATTTCATTGATTTAAATTGTGTTACAAAATGAGGACAGGAAGTGAACATACTGGATGTGCTCATAGGTTGCTATGAATTGGAAAAGGGGTAAGATTGAATAAGCTTGGTTTCTTCCTACTTCTTTTCGAACATGTTGCAAAGACAAATGTATGTAAATTATATGATGTATCACTCGTAACTGTATACATCAGGGGTCCCCAAACTTTTTGACCCGGGGGCCGCATTGGGTCGGGCTATATATACAGAGTATATATAATCAGTCTCATTGCTTGGTGCAGTTGGGAGAGTGGCCATGCCATCAACCTGAGGGTTCCTGGTTCAATCCCCACCTTCTACCAACCTCGTCACATCCGATGTGTCCTTGAGCAAAACACTTCACCCTTGTACTTGATATGTCATGGTTAGGGCCTTGCATGGTAACTCCCGCCATCAGTGTGTGAATGTGTGTGTGAATGGGTGAATGTGGAAATTGTGTCAAAGCGCTTTGAGTACCTTGAAGGTAGAAAAGCGCTATACAAGTATAACCCATTTATCATTTATTACCCGACACTGCGGCGCAATCGTGATGACGTCACCTTATCGATGGGAAAATGTATTTTTAGACAATATGATTTGCCGATGCGACTAGGAGACCCGGAGAGTAAAAAGTGGTAGAAAATGGATTAATGGATGGATGGGCTAGAAAGGATAGATAAAAAAAAATGTTTAAAAAAAAAAAAAAAAAAATGTTTTTTTTACCCGCGGGCCGGATTTTGGAGGCTGTTGGGCCGTAGTTTGGGGACCCCTGGGATAGATTAAAAAAACATAATTAAAAAATAAAAAATAAATACATGTTCGAAATAAACTCAAACCAAACCAAACTATATGCGATTGATCGATGAAACGTATCCAAAAACGACCATTGGGCGTTCTTGTGTCATGACGGAAACGCCAAGGCCGCAGATTGACCCTTCTCAACTGGACACACACAAACACACACACATACACACAATGACATGGCGATGAACACTGTAATGAACAGTGCGTGCAACTCAGGCGATTTCCCTCAACATATAAAACATCCTTTACCAATTATCTTTTCACCCGTACTCAACCACACATAGTAAAGATGTAGCCTATATTTGCAGTCAGCGAGGCAGATGGTCATGAGGCACAGACAGTCACGTGTGCCTGTTCACTCATGTAAAAAAAACCTCACGCACACACACACGTACATACCCCCAAAAAAGGTTGTGCGCTCTGACTAAGAATGGATGGTGGGCCGGGGGCTTCACGTTAATGTAAGCCGTCACTTCAGAGCACGACTTACAACCAAACGCGTGACTCCAACATGCTCAATTTAGTTATGTAAGAGGGCGCACTAAAAAAAAAAAAAAAAAAAGTCACCAGCACGCCAACACACTCTTAAGGGATGCCTGCCAGCCACTGATGCACAATGAAGGAGAAAGAAGAGCGGGAAGAGGAGAAAAGGGGATGGGAAGGGCAGGCGGAGAGAGCATCGGAAGTGGCTAATAGCTGAATCCCGACATGACGGACAGGACTCTTAAACGTGTAGGGGAGGGCTATCACAGGGACCATTGCAACTCTTTTAATAGACCCTCCTGAGACCCAGAAAAATAAAAGTTGCATTTGTTTTCAGTAAATTGATGTCTCGAGTGAAAGCAATACAACACAATAGTTGTTTGTCAAAAAATGTGTATATGTTTATGTAATGTCCTTTACAGTCTATATCTGTTCCCTTCCATCTATATGTACTCTTTCTGTTTACACGTGTGATTTTGTGCATGTTGATGCATTTGTTGCAAAAGGTAGTAAGTCTATAGGTCAACCACGGACTGAAGAATATATATTTTAAAGATGAGATAGGTTGATTGGCAACACTAACTTGGCCCTAGTGTGTAAATGTGAGTGTGAATGTTGTCTGTCTATCTGTGTTGGCCCTGTGATGAGGTGGAGACTTGTCCAGGGTGTACCCCACCTTCCACCCGAATGCAGCTGAGATAGGCTCCAGCACCCCCCGCAACCCCGATAGGTTGATTGGCAACACTAAATTGGCACTAGTGTGAGAATGTTGTCTTTCTATCTGTGTTGGCCCTGCGATGAGGTGGCGACTTGTCCAGGGTGCACCCCGCCTTCCGCCCGAATGCAGCTGAGATAGGCTCCAGCACCCCCCACCACCCTGAAAGGGACAAGCGGTAGAAAATGGATCGATGGATATATATTCAGTTAAGCACATTGACCCTACAAGCTGTGCCCTCTTAGCACGGAATGATGATGCTAGATCTTTCATCAGAGGAAATGACACAAGATGTTTTTATGGTGCATTTGAGGACCGCTGTACAGAGTAGGACACAACGCTCATGTCAGAAATAATAAACAATAATAACAGATTTTCTTTGTTATGCACGATTCATTTAAATAAATACTAAAGTGCTACAGTACAAACCAATATTTAAAACAATAAAAGCTTAGCCAATATTCCAGATAAATAAGACTAAAATACTATCAGTGAAGCATAAGAAACACAAAACATGCAAATTAGTGGCTTTTCTAACAGTGTGTCTATTTTAAAAGAAATATATAACTTAGTCAAATATTTCAGTGTTTTCGAGTATTTTTTGAGCACATTTAACAATACCACAATAATAATGATTACCGTGATGTGAAATTCTCATATCCTAACATATGGTAGAAATTTACCCGAATATCTTTGCGCCAATCTGCCATTGTAATCTGATGTTGTAGTCAATAAGATTCTTCTCTTTCTCTATCTTCTTGTTGTGGGGCAGACTGGCTCGTACACGCACGTGCATCCTCCGCCATTTCTAATACAAAGAAGCTCAAACTTATATGGAAGCGCTAAAAACTACAACAAAGATGGCAGGGAGAAAACGCTGTCAAAGTGGAGGCACGTAAATAAGACCAACAACAAAACGGCATATCCTGAAGAGATGGTCAGAAAGCGGCGTGAAGATGGTCTTTAAAACGTAATCTATGCAACATTTTGACCAACATGTTATGTAGACCATAAGGAAGTGTTTTGAATGTAGACACAAAAAAAAAAAAAATCATAATATGACCCGTTTAAAAGCAGATAGACTGGGAGGAAATGCCTTCATTGTGATTAAAACTGCAAAAACGTTCATTTTGGCGGCATAGACATTTAATGTTTGCATTGACACATTAACAAACTGATTACACTTGATGGAGGTACCAATCCAGATTAGGCTCTAAACCAGGGGTGTCAAATTCATTTCAGCTCAGAGAACGAGGGGGCTGGGTGACCTTTGACTGACCTATAAAATAATCTTTATTAACTCTGAAACGAAAACAGCACAAACAACTACTTCAACTGTACAAAAAAGCACAAACGAATGAGACTATTTCAACAGAGTTTTGCGAGGGGTGAGGGGCCAACCAACCAAAATGTAAATAAACGGAATGAAGTACTTTTTATACGAACACAAAACACAATAGCAAAAATTGGATACTGTAGAGGTTGCTTTAAGGCAGGGGTGCCAAAGTAATTTTAGCTCAGGGGCCGCATGGAAGAAAATCTATTCCCAAGTGGGCCGTAATGGTAAAATCACGGCATGATAACTTAAAAATAAAGACAACTCTGGATTGTTTTCTTTGTTTTACTTTGGCCAAAAATAGAACAAGCACATTATAAAAACGTACAAATCACAAATAATCCTCTGGACAAAACATTTCAAGTTTGTTGAAAATTCTGAGGAAATTGGCGCAGTTTCAAAAACACAATGAGCTTAGACTTCGTCTCAGTGTATCTACAAAGCCAGAATTAAACTTTAAATTACAGTCTTTCTGCGATTGGACAAACAACACAACATGTAAACTCTTCTAGGTATCAAATACCTCCTTTGTCATGTCCACATACCAATCCAGTGCTAACTCAACAAACCGTAATAAACGGAGGTAAAAACTATGCAAAAGGGTTAAGTTCACTTTTCTTGTGTTTGACAGAGACATTTTGGGGCAACGAGGGTGCCAAATGACGATGTGTTTGAAGCAGAAGACATAAAAGTGCAGGTTTTAGGTTTCATGTGGGTCGAGGAGGAGGAGCCACAGTCACCCTTTACTGTGTACCTCTTGCTTGGCTCCGGTATAAACCGTTTGCTTGCCTAACAGAATTGCTATCGTGACATCCAGTGGACACATTTAGAACAGCAGTTTCTTTCGTTAAAAAAAATAAGCAGCTCATTTTAATACTCATCACGTGGGCCGGATAAAACCTGTTCGCAGGCCTGATCCGGCCCACGGGCCGTAGGTTTGACACCCTGCTCTAAACACATCCAGCTGCCATCCATGTAAAAAGCCGATATACTGTAATAGATGACAGCATCATATCTCAGCTTATATAAAGACCCACAGGCTTAAGAAGCACGCTTGTACAAGATAGCTGATGAGGAAAACACAAAGAAGAGTGTGAAGTGGTGCAGCCAGCCACAGCGCGATGAGCTCATCAAAGCGCTACGCAGAGCTCATCTTCCCCCCCTCAACCTCGCCTGCGTCATCCACAACCACACACGTGCCAAGCGAAAGGAAGAGAAAGAGCAGAAGCGAGCGAGAGCCGCTGTCCTCCTTGTTTGCTACTGCCGTAGCCTACACATCCAACCTGGGGCGTGTACAGCGACGACAAAACTCCTCACATCACTCATCTACCGAAAAGCCAAATTTAGAAGCTGACCCTGTGCACTCATGAGGATATTTCCATGAGGAAGTCGGCTTTCTGCTTGTTCTTCAGCGGCTCCACGGTTCCCTTGGGTGCTATTCTACCAATTTTGTTGCGAAATCTGGAATTGATCTTGACAAGCCGTTCTCTTAAACATGACGTATTAATAAAAACAAGCCCAAATGCCTTTCAGGATGTAAGTACACGTCGTTGTTAGCAATCAGGGAATAATAAGGTCTGATTGTGTCACTTCCATTTTGGACTGACGACAGTTGCATATAGTAAAGCCACATTTCATCTATAAATTCATATAAAATTTAATACGTTTGCTTAAATGGGCTGTTAGCAACCTTCACACGGATGCCTAAAAGGCGCTAACTTTCCAATGTGTTTAACTTTTAAGCATTATATCTTGCCCTTTTACGGTAGCCCGTAATGACCAGGGCCAAATTTGGGCCCCAAGCATAATTTTATTTTGAGGTAGGGCCAATCCTGGCCTCGGGATCTTTCTGTGTGGAGTTTGCATGTTCTCCCCATGACTGCGTGGGTTCCCTCCGGGTACTCCGGCTTCCTCCCACCTCCAAAGACATGCACCTGGGGATAGGTTGATTGGCAACACTAAAAATTGGCCCTAGTGTGTGAATGTGAATGTGAATGTTGTCTGTCTATGTGTGTTGGCCCTGTGATGAGGTGGCGACTTGTCCAGGGTGTACCCCGCCTTCCGCCCGATTGTAGCTGAGATAGGCTCCAGCGCCCCCCGCGACCCCAAAGGGGATAAGCGGTAGAAAATGGATGGATGGATGGCCCCCATTATTTAAAAAAATGTCCACACTTTTTTATTTATGTGAAAATATTTTTGTACTTTTCTCATCACACTTTAATTTAATTTAATGCATGTTTTGTACTGAAACAAATTAATGGGGGGAAAAAAAAAAAAATGTGTGCAAAATAACAAATTTAAACATCATTAAAACATAAATGAGCATATTGTCCAGACACTTTTCGATCTCATTATAATTATAAACCAGGCCAGCGCTTACGCTGCACACCACCAGAGACAATGAAAATTGCTGTGATATTCTGATCAGTAACAGAGCAGGAATGGGCTAGGAATACGTTTACGGTAAAATTTCCTATGACGCGCCCTTTCATTCATTCATTGGAATTTTGCATGCGCTTTATTCACTCAACACAGGGCCTCATGGTAATGATGCAACTACCACATTAGCTGTGTGTGTTGTTAGCTAGCGATTGGAATTTGGCTAGTTAGCGTTAGCAATCATTAAGTGAATATTTTATGGTAACAACAACATAACTATAAATTGTTAGTAGCTTCTCTTGGACTGTGTATTAAATACATTTTGCTTTTACCTACTCTTTTCAGATATGTTGAATTTTGAAACTGTAATTGGGTCATGTACCATGTAACGCACTCAGGGCCTGATTTACTAAACGTTTGTACGTACTAAAACATGTGCAAACTTAATAGCACACGCAGAGCTGATCTACTAAATGTGTGCAAAGGGGCTTTTGTCTGTTAAATCAGCAGAATAAGGTGTGCGATCCATTTAGCATTTCGCGTGTCTTCATTAATATGCAAAATATATGCTGATCATCAAAACGCCACAAAACTGGGATGGGAAAATGCAAATATTATTATTTAGAAAACACAATGTGATTTATCAACACTCATCACCGTTTTGTGAGCACTACTTTGCAGTTTATTTAGCACGTGTCACAAGGACGTGAAAACTGACAGTTCCATACACAGCTACAGGATCTGTGCTTGCACTGCACAAACAGACAATAGACAGACTAGAATTCTCTGTCTTAAGTGTGTGTGTGTGTCAACATTTTGGACGGTCAGAAATAAAACATATTAGTCATATCGTCTATTCAGCAACATCCTTTTGTAATTTTTTTTTAGCTGCTAGAGACCTTAAAGGTCTGAACAAAACAAATTCAATGAATGGCTTTTTTTCCTTTAGCATTTTATTTAATTTTCACATAAAATATATATCATTAAATATTTCTAATATGAAAAACAATTCTTAAAGTATGCATTTTTTTACGTCTTGAGAAAAGTAACGTGCAGCCTCTCTCTAATGAGCTCACCTTCGGTGTTAAAAAAAAAAAAAAAAAGTGGTGTCAATGTAAATGCGCTGAATGACTGCTTCTAAAATGCCCATAAAAAGTGGCACATGTCTCCTGCATTTTTGAAAACATAGCAAAACGCCACAGGTAGGAGCATGATAATATGAATGTGCAGTAAATGAGAGTGTCTCTGTGGTGATACCCCGCATAGTACACGCAAAAACCTCATTTACATAAGGCGGTCTGCATCACTTTACAATTGCACACAGTTTTAGTAAATCGCATGCAACACGCCCACTAATACACTCAATTATTACAGATTGCACACTCTGTTTAATGTGCGGTATTCGAATCTTAGTAAATCAGGCCCCAATCATGTTAGGAAAAAACATGACCAAGTAGGTCTTTATTTCAGGTCCACCATTTACTTATTTAGGTGGATGATCTACATTGTCTATAAGAACTGAGAAAATACTGTATTATAATTCACCAGCATGATAATGATATGATGAATTAATGTATTTGATGCACAATAGCCTTTTTCATTCCATAATAATAAGCTTTTAACAGATTATTTCATGGCTAATGATGTCAGCAGTCGGAAGAAAGGCCAGTTCATTGCTAATGTTGAGTCAGCAGCTGGCAACATGTCCAGTCACCGTTGAAGCGCAACGAGCCGATTGTGAGAAACACACAAACTCCTTCCTAACCAAGTCATGACCCCGTTTCTTATTCACAATACGTGGCCAGTACATGCTCAAGCTGCGGATATAATCAAATCCAGTCGGAAGCAAACTCCATCCCTTTTTTAGCTGCAACTATACAGAAGGCTCTTTTTTCTCTCTCTCTGTTTGCTGATCGTTGAAATCCCACCGTGAGGTCACTTCCAGTCCAAAGAACCGGTTCATCACAGCATGGCTGCCTTTCCGACTGACATATACTTCCGTCTGCACCATAAGGTAGCCATTAGATGTGAGTAGGGAACTGGCAGCAGACAGTGTTAAAGAAAGGGTTTCATCGAACCTCTCTCCTAAGATTGAAGAGGTATGTTATTGAATAATATGTGGACACCGATGTGGACGTTGTCACAGGCCCAATTTGCATCGGTTAACAAAGATCAATGATCTCATTTGTGGCCTTTGCCAAAAATGCATGCAAGGATTGATTTATAGAACCCACAAAGCCACCAATTGGCGCCTGGGATCGGCCGTGTTTGTCACAGGATTCTCTTTCAGATCATTGTCTTCTTATTTCTTGAATTTGTCTTAGTCCATTGGTTGGAGTCGTTTTTGGGGTTTTTTTGAGACAACACAGCCACTGTAGTCGAGATCAAGTATACCAAGTAATTCTAGACTAGACTTTACATCAGGGGTCCCCAAACTTTTTGACTCGATGGCCGCATTGGGTTAAAAAAATTTGGCCGGGGGCCAGGCTATATATATATATATATATATATATATATATATATATATATATATATATATATATATAAACATATATATATATATATATAAACATATATACACATATATATATACATATATATATATATATATATATATATATTATATATATATATACCGTATTTATCGGAGTATAAGTCGCACCGGAGTATAAGTCGCACCGGCCGAAAATGCATAATAAAGAAGGAAAAAAACATATATAAGTCACACTGGAGTATAAGTCGCATTTTTTGGGGAAATTTATTTGATAAAACCCAACACCAAGAATAGACATTTGAAGGGCAATTTAAAATAAAGAAAGAAAAGTGAACAACAGGCTGAATAAGTGTACGTTATATGAGGCATAAATAACCAACTGAGAACGTGCCTGGTATGTTAACGTAACATATTATGGTAAGAGTCATTGAAATAACTATAACATATAGAACATGCTATACGTTTACCAAACAATCTGTCACTTCTAATCGCTAAATCCCATGAAATCTTATACGTCTAGTCTCTTACATACGTGAATGAGTTAAATAATATTATTTGATATTTTACGGTAATGTGTTAATAATTTCACACATAAGTCGCTCCTGAGTATAAGTCGCACCCCCTGACAAAACTATGAAAAAAACTGCGACTTATAGTCCGAAAAATACGGTATATATATATATATATATATATATATATATATATATATATATATATACCATCAGGCCTCCGTCAGTTGTAACGACTATGGAAACTGGGCCAGTCCAGAGATCAAGTTTAAACTCAGCGACTCATATATATATATACTGTATATATATTGTGTGTGTATATATATATATGTATATATACATATATCATTGTCTTTATAATCCGTTTTGTCATAATTCATTTTTAGACAATATGATCTGCCTGAGCGGCTAGGAGATACCAAGAGTAACAAGCGGTAGAAATGGATTAGAAAAGAAAGATTAAAATAAATAAATAAATAAATAAAAAATAAAATACAAATTTTACTTGGGACTTCCTGTGGGCCGGATTTTGGATGCTGGGGTGTATTTGTACTAAATGTTTAATTAAGTAAAGAACAACAGATATGTATTATTTTTTAGATATACATTTTGGGCAGAAGTGTGAATAGTTAAATTATCTGTTAAATCTCACAAAATCTTGTGTAAATATATATACATAAATATCGGTTATCAATATCGGTTGTCGGTATTGGTTAAAATTTTCATTATCGTTCATCCCTATAAAACACCACAGGTTAGAGGATACAATGCAAAGGGAGTGCAGTAAAAAAGTGTCTCCATTGGCACAGTCGCTAGTACACGCAAAATCTCAATTTAAATAAGAAAGTCTGCATAATTTTTGTACTTACTATCAATTACGCACTCAGTCTTAGTAGATCACCACAAAACCCAAAACCAGTGAAGTTGGCATGTTGTGTAAATCGTAAATAAAAACAGAAAACAATGATTTGCAAATTCTTTTCAGCCTACATTCAATTGAACAGACTGCAAAGACAAGATACTTAAAATTCGAACTGGAAAACATTGTTATTTTTTGCAAATATTAGCTTATTTGGAATTTGATGCCTGCAACATGTTTAAAAAAATCTGGCACAAATGGCAAAAAAGACTGAGAAAGTTGAGGAATGCTCATCAAACACTTATTTGGAACATCCCACAGGTGAACAGGCTCATTGGGAACAGGTGGGTGCCGTTGTTGGGTATAAAAGCAGCTTCCATGAAATGCTCAGTCATTCACAAACAAGGATAGGGTGAGGGTCACCACTTTGTGAACAAATGAGTGAGCAAATTGTCCTGCTTTACATGATCAGGACTTTGGGAACCAATCCGCGATCACCGATTAGCCATTTTAAATAAACTAATAACCGATTTAATCAAATAAGGGAGCTGTATGTCAGTTTAAATAACTTGCATTTGGCAAGAAGGAAAATAAACATCGACCTTCACACAATCAATTATGATATCTTAATAACCAAATTAAAACGATATGGCATCAGAGGGTTGGTCTTGAACTGGGTAAAAAGCTACAGGAAGCAACACGTGAAGATAGGAGAACAAACGTCGACAGAGCTGAAAATATCTTGTGGCGTACTTCAAGGATCAATACTGGGACCAAAATAGTTCAATCTTTATATAAACGACATTTGTAAAATTACAAAGGACTTAAAGTTAGTATTATTTGCAGATCTGCTTCTTCCTACTCCTTTTTGGACGTGGTGTAATGAAACAACTCGAAATATGTAATGCATCACATTGTATCGTATGCATGTTCAAAATAAACTGAACTGAACTGATTATTTATTGAACATACAATACATACACCGCTTACTGAGTAAAAACAAAAGCCCAAAAATTGCCACACCTTGACAAATGTTCATGGCAATCTGTTTTGTAGTGTTGCATTATTCCACCAACAGACAAACTAATGAACATCAATTAACTGTGATTATAAATGTCAAGCTTTTTAATTAAAAAAAAGTTAGTACACATCAATCTAAACCAGGGGTCCTCAATCGACCAAATCTGATGCGTCAAAGCCTTTCATTTGGCTTTTTAGTCAAATAATGAAACCGTTTTACAGAAAGTTAACGGAGGAGATACATTATGAGTTACTGGATAGCTCAATGGGTGATGAGGGGTGCACAATGATAAACTGATAATTATCAGAACGATATGGGGAATTATGATACCATACCGATAAATCTGATAACAATAAAAAAAAATAGATCAGATAAAATCAAAATGCTCCAATGAGGCACAACTACCGTATGTGTTAGGGTGAGCAAACCAAGCGCTCCTTTTTCCCTGCTTGTGCTGTAGATGGTGAACTTCCCCTGAGCTCAGTGTAAACAAACATGGCGTGGGACTTTGTCGCTGTTTCGGACGAAGACATGTTGCGTGCTACTGTATTTGCACTAAAAATTCTGCAAGCAATCTTAAAAACATGAAACCTCTTCGGCTACCTGAAACATCAGCATTGCTCCAACGTTTCTTTGGAAGGTTTACAAAGACGCCTGCGCTCTGGTAAAGGAGCTGCTTCAAAGCCAGCCGCAAAGATCAATTAAATCTATGTAAAATAATATCATTTTAATTCAGGTTATCGGTATCGGTCCTAAGAATTAGGAGGTATTGGCTTGAAAATAGAAAATAGTGCATCCCAAGTGATGATGCTTGTTTACAGAACAAGGAGACCACGGTTAAAACAAAAAAATGTTATGTTTATTAGTGTTTTATTACACAATATTTACATTTGTATTATTATAATTTATTTACATTATGTTTATATTACTGTTTTTCTGTTAGTTTTTTAATACTGGCCCATACAGTGTCTGCTGAGAAGAATTCTGGCCCTCACACAAATGTAATGGTGGACCCCTAATCTAAAGTTTCAATGATGTGATCTCAAACCTCAAAGTTGAGCTTGCGTCTATGAATAATGCCACATCAGCACAAGGCGCGCTGCCTTCACCTCCAACTCTGCAAATGTGCCCAAAGCGAAAAAAGGGACGATGTTGGAAAGAGAAAGAGAATAAAGAACTAGAAAGTTCCTGCGGTTCCTTGTGGCTTTAGAGCTCTATAATCAGCATGCCAAGGCACTGATGTCCAAATCCACTTCTTGGACCCTGACACACACATACACACTGTAGTCAGACACATGTGCCTGGAGACACACACACACACACACACACACACACACACACACACACACACACACACACACACACACACACACACACACACACGCACACACACGCACACACACACGCACACACAGCAAGCTCTGCAGTGATCTCTGCTCATGTGGAGTTTGGCTATGGAACATATCCGAAATAAATGGATGGTGTGGTGAGCATGACAAGGAAGTGAATCAGAGATTGCAACCTTGGCAGTGACCAAATCGGAGCCCAATGAAATACCTATGGGAGATTTAATCAAACATGAAAATAAATAGGGTTTCTTTTAGTAGAATGAGGACAGGAGTGTATGATGTATTGAAACTGAAATTAACTGCCACATTATGACACTTTCTTGATGAATGTGACATACTCCCAGTTGGAGTGTCTATTTTGGATCTCATTGGTCTTTTGTTTCTTTGGCAGTGGTCATGTTTAAAGCTGACATTGTTGTTCCTTGACCACTACAAAGTCTGCTTCCATGTCAATTCCAAAACTTACATGGTTATCGAGACTGCGTGGAGTTAGCATTTTCTCCCTGTGCTTGCATGGGTTTTCTCCCACAAGCCTAAAACATGCGTGTTAGGTTACTTGGAGACTGCAAATTGTGCATATGTAGATGTGAATGTCAGTCAGCTGAGATAGATTCCAGCTCACTCTCAATTCTAATGAAAAGTGG
Organism: Nerophis lumbriciformis; assembly: GCF_033978685.3. Lineage (NCBI taxonomy): Eukaryota > Metazoa > Chordata > Actinopteri > Syngnathiformes > Syngnathidae > Nerophis > Nerophis lumbriciformis. The sequence continues at coordinate 11,495,895 of NC_084572.2, read as the reverse complement.
CATAGAAAATGGATGGACGTTGGTTTTATTCAAGTCTGTTCCGCCAGATTGTGGTCTCTGTGCTGGGGCAATTATGATTGAGCCCTACAAATTCTGCCTAGCAACACAGGAGGAGCAAACATGTGATGAGACCAAGACACGGAACCCAAACAATACTGTCGGTATTTCTATACAGACACAACGTGTGGCAGATAGTTAAAAAAAAGTATTTAATTCGTGAATGCATTGCAACCGTATTTGGTTGTTTAAATTATTTGTAATGACAAACATTTAAAAACAATATAATACACAAGTCTAGTCTTCAAAATAATAAGCGGTAGAAAATGGATGGATGGATGGATAGTCTTCAAAATATTATGACAAATCAAAATGCTATTTTTCTTCTTTAGGGTTATGACTAAGGTTTACTATTGCCCTGTTTTTGGTGTTATTTCTGTTCCAGTGTTCTTATTTCTAGTTTCCACTACTTGTCTGCCACTAAGCGCTGGCTCCCAGACCTGTCCCTGTTGTTTTTTATGTCAGCTCTGTTCCACTGGATGGGGCTGGATCATTGTAGTTGTTTTCTGGAACCTCTGCAAGTTTGGTTAGTGCGGTGTTGTGTGTTTTGTTGTTTTCTGCATGCCATGACAGATTGTTTTTTCATTTTTTACGAAATCATATTTAGAATATTTGTGTTGCTTGATGTCTATCGGTGAAATAATAAATCAATTGAAATCTCAATAAATCCCCAAATTGTGTTGCTTTACCCAATGATTGTAATTGTCTGCATGGGTCAGAATTACAGTACGAAGTGTATTTGTACTAAATGTTTAATTAAGTAAAGAACAACAGATATGTATTATTTTTTAGATATACATTTTGGGCAGAAGTGTGAATAGTTAAATTATCTGTTAAATCTCACAAAATCTTGTGTAAATATATATACATAAATATTGGTTATCAATATCGGTTGTCGGTATTGGTTAAAATTTTCATTATCGTTCATCCCTATAAAACACCACAGGTTAGAGGATACAATGCAAAGGGAGTGCAGTAAAAAAGTGTCTCCATTGGCACAGTCGCTAGTACACGCAAAATCTCAATTTAAATAAGAAAGTCTGCATAATTTTTGTACTTACTATCAATTACGCACTCAGTCTTAGTAGATCACCACAAAACCCAAAACCAGTGAAGTTGGCATGTTGTGTAAATCGTAAATAAAAACAGAAAACAATGATTTGCAAATCCTTTTCAGCCTACATTCAATTGAACAGACTGCAAAGACAAGATACTTAAAATTCGAACTGGAAAACATTGTTATTTTTTGCAAATATTAGCTTATTTGGAATTTGATGCCTGCAACATGTTTAAAAAAATCTGGCACAAATGGCAAAAAAGACTGAGAAAGTTGAGGAATGCTCATCAAACACTTATTTGGAACATCCCACAGGTGAACAGGCTCATTGGGAACAGGTGGGTGCCATTGTTGGGTATAAAAGCAGCTTCCATGAAATGCTCAGTCATTCACAAACAAGGATAGGGTGAGGGTCACCACTTTGTGAACAAATGAGTGAGCAAATTGTCCAACAGTTTAAGAACAACATTTCTCAACCAGCTATTGCGAGGAATTTAGAGATTTCACCATCTACGGTCCGTAATATCATCAAAAGGTTCAGAGGATCTGGAGAAATCACTGCATGTAAGCGGCAATGCCCGTGACCTTCGATCCCTCAGGCGGTACTGCTTGAAAAAGCGACATCAGTGTGTAAAAGATATCAACACATGGGCTTAGGAACACCTCAGAAAACCACTGTCAGTAACTACAGTTTGTCGCAACATCTGTAAGTGCAAGTTAAAACTCTACTATGCAAAGTGAAAGCCATTTATCAACAACACCCAAAACGCCGCCGGCTTTGCTGGGCCCGAACTCATCTAAGATGGACTGAATCAAAGTGGAAAAGTGTTCTGTGGTCTGACGAGTCCACATTTCAAATTGTTTTTGGAAACGGTGGACGTCCTGTCCTTCGGACCAAAGAAGAAAAAAAACATTCGGATTGTTATAAGCACAAAGTTGAAAAGCCAGCATCTGTGATGGTATTTGGGTGCACAAGGCATGGGTAACTTACACATCTGTGAAGGCACCATTAATGCTGAAAGGTACATAAATGTTTTGAAGCAACATATACTATATTGCCAAAAGTATTTGGCCACCTGCCTTTACTCACATATGAACTTGAAGTGCCATCCCATGGAATTGTCCAAAAATGTTTTGGTATCCTGGAGCATTCAAAGTTCCTTTCACTGGAACTAAGGGGCCAAGCCCAACTCCTGAAAAACAACCCCACACCATAATTCCTCCTTAACCAAATTTCACACTCGGCACAATGCCGTACGAAATGTAGCGTTCTCCTGGCAGCCTCCAAACTCAGACTCGTCCATCAGATTGCCAGATGGAATAGCGTGATTCATCAGTCCAGAGAAGGCGTCACCACTGGACTCTAGAGCACTGGACACTGCTTTACACCACTACATCCGACACTTTGTATTGGACTTGGTGATGTATGGCTCAGATACAGCTGCTCGGCCATGGAAACCCATTCCATGAAGCTCTCTGCGTACTGTACGTGGGCTAATTGGAAGGTCACATGAAGTTTGGAGCTCTGTAGCAACTGACTGTGCAGAAAGTCTTTGCACTATGCGCTTCAGCATCCACTGACCCCTCTCTGTCAGTTTACGTGGCCTACCACTTGGTGGCTGACTTGCCGTTGTTCCCAAACTCTTCAATTTTCTTATAATAAAGTTGACTTTGAAATATTTAGGAGCGAGGAAATTTCACGACTGGATTTGTTGCACAGGTGGCATCCTATGACAGTTCCACGCTGGAAATCACTGAGAGCGGCCCATTCTTTCACAAATGTTTGTAGAAACAGTCTCCATGCCTAAGTGCTTGATTTTATACACTGGGCCAAGTGATTAGGACACCTGATTCTCATCATTTGGATGGGTGGCCAAATACGTTTAGCAATGTAGTGTATGTTGCCATCCAAGCAACGTTATCATGGACGCCCCTGCTTATTTCAGCAAGACAATTCCAAGCCACGTGTTACAACAGCGTGGTTTCGTAGTGCATGAGTGTGGGTACTAGACTGGCCTGCCTTTAGTCCAGACCTGTCTCCCATTGAAAATGTGTTGCGCATTATGAAGCGTAAAATACCCCAACAGAGACCTCCGACTGTTGAACAACTTAAGCTGTACATCAAGCAAGAATGGGAAATAATTCCACTTCAAAAATTGTGTTGTTAAAAGGAAAGGCCATGTAACCCAGTGGTAAAAATGCCCCTGTGCCAACTTTTTTGCTGCCATTAAATTCTAAGTTAATGATTATTTGCAAAAAAAAAATTAAGTTTCTCAGTTCGAACATTAAATATCTTGTCTTTGCAGTCCATTCAATTAAATATAAGTTGAAAAGGATTTGCAAATCATTGTATTCTGTTTTTATTTACGAATTACACAACGTGCCAACTTCACTGGTTTTGTACTATATTTTGTGACCAACAAAGACAATCTGTAAGGTCTTTTGGAAACACCAGACTACATACAGGTTTATGGATGCGAGCAGATTCAATAGTTTTCTTGATTAATGCATTAATCACAGTCTCTTATCACTGAAAGGACATTCCTCTGAGTTTCCAATCAAGACAGATCTCATTTTACTTATAAAACTCTTGTCTTCTAGTCACTGATTCATAGATCTGCTCTGACACCCGTGAACCCTTGGCCTTAATCTTTTCAATGACTACACATTCTACAGCTCATCCGTTGGCCATTTTGATGACTGCTAGGCTCATAATCACCTCGTCCTTGTCTTCTCTAGAGCAAGTTGGCTTCCTTGCTGCGTCTACCTTTTTCCTGTGGGACACCATCCCGCGAGTCCATTATCTGATCTGAAGTTTCTGTCCAGACGACTGCAGTCTTGCTAAAAGATAACAAGTTATGCAGAACGCTACACTCCCTAGGCGTTTGAGACAAACACGCTAACAGAAAGGGATTGGATAATGTTTACAGCTCTTACATGATGCATCAGGAAGGCGCTGTCTTCCTGAGTGTGAGAAGCCAAATGTAGAACAACAAGGGTGCTCTCATTATGATGTTGCTTTAATGGCATCTGCATGTAACATCAGGTGTTTTTGTCTAACGAGCAAAATCCTTCACGACTGGCTGGCTGCTCGTCATGCTAAATTGCAGTGGCATGGCCTGTTTTCATCCTTATGTCGTTTACACGCCCTCTTTTTGACGCTGAAAAGTCGTCGTCGAGCTCTATTTTTAGATGAGCACTGACCTGGCGGCCACATGATGTCATACTAACATTTGCATGCATGCCCGATCGGCTGTGTGGAGATACGAGATGTTTCGTCACGGAGATCTCCATTAAGGCGTGCAATGTTTAAAGTAACAGTAAGTAATTACTGCTCAAGCATGAAAGCATTCTGATCGCCGTTGGTTGGTTAGCAGGGTTATATAAACGACAAAATGTACTCCTCCTAAATTTTGTGGTGAGTTGAAGCAAAAACCTTATCATTTTCAAATAAAAACTGTGTTGTAGTAAACAATAGAATACTTTACATGCCAATTGCTTTGTGTTTTTTAAAATCCTGTGAACCATTTTATACCAGTGAACATAATTTGCACAGTAAATATTTTGGTAATTTTAGAGATTTTAGTTTGTATACAAAAACGTATCTGTGTGAGAAATGATTAGAAATAAGACTGATAGTTGAGAACTATATTTTGTCCATTTGGCATCCATTAGGCAGTAAAAAAGTTTAAATGTGCACAACAAATACCTTTAACTGAGCAATATGTTGTTTATTTCAGGGTAAACATGTCGAGTGGAACTACTAACACATAAAAAGACATTTAACAGAACAATATTTAGTAGGGCTGCGAATCTTTGGGTGTCCCACGATTCGATTCAATATCGATTCTTGGGGTCACGATTCGATTATAAATCGATTTTTTTCGATTCAACGCGATTCTCGATTCATAAACGATATTTTTCCGATTCAAAACAATTCTCTATTCATTCAATACATAGGATTTCAGCAGGATTTACCCCAGTCTGATGACATGCAAGCAGAGTAGTAGATTTTTGTAAAACGTTTTTATAATTGTAAAGGACAATGTTTTATCAACTGATTCAATAATGTAAATTTGTTTTAACTATTAAATGAACCAAAAATATGACTTATTTTATCTTTGTGAAAATATTGGACACAGTGTGTTGACAAGCTTATGAGATGTGATGTAAGTGTAGGCCACTGTGACACTATTGTTCATTTTTAGTTTTAGTTTTTTTATAAATGTTTAATGATAATGTCAATGAGGGATTTTTTTAATCACTGCTATGTTGAAATTGTTACTAATATTGATACTGTTGTTGATAATATTCATTTTTGTTTCACTACTTTTGGATTGTTCTGTGTCGTGTTTGTGTCTCATCTCAATTGCTCTGTTTATTGCTGTTCTGAGTGTCGCTGGGTCGGATTTGGTTTTGGAACTGGATTGCATTGTTATGGTATTGCTGTGTATCATTTTGTTGGATTAATTAATTTAAAAAATAAATAAAAAATACAATTAAATTTAAAAAAAAAAAAATTAGATTTTTTTAAAAATGAGAATCGATACTGAATGGTACAACGTGAGAATGGCGATTTGAATTCGAATCGATTTTTTCCCAGACCCCTAATATTTAGTTTACCACACGGAGAGCATTTGTTGGATAATATGTCAAATTGAACTGCTAATGCAAAAAAGAACTTAAGTTTGGTTCACTTCATGGTAAACATTTGTTGGATAAGTCAAACTAGTGTAACCGGGTCAATTATGTCTTGTAAATAATGTATTTTATAATGTTTTATTATTGTTATAATTACACAAAATGTGTAAGTTACATGTACCGTATTTTTCGGACTATAAGTCGCAGTTTTTTTCATAGTTTGGCCGGGGGTGCGACTTATACTACGGAGCGACTTATACTCCGAAAAATACGGTAAATACTTGAATGTTGTTCGATGTTTTGTCAATGTGGAACCATTGTCTCGTTGTCCCTCCTACTGCAATAATTACTGTGACACCTGTCTTTTTATATGCCTTGGACACACCTTCCAACTTCCCTTTTGTCTACGATAACGGGAGAGGTAGGCGTCCATACGACGACAGAAAATGTATTGTCTTGTTAAGAACTTAAGTTCACTTTCTTGTTCATTATTATATTTGTGTAGGGGCTCGACGATGGCAGAAAGTTATTGACAACAATTGTATTCTGTGAATTATCAGTAAAGTGCAGCTGAGCAGCAACCCATGGTGTCGGTCGTGTTCTATAAAATCCACACAACGCAGAGGAAAAGACCACCGGTTACACTAGTATTCAAAACAAAGAAGCTAAACGTGAGCTGAGGAAATGTACATTTAATTGCTGGACTTGCTGGCTTTTTTATCAGTTTCAGGTTTTTTACCCCGGTAATATTTGTTTAAACAATGCAATACTGTAATGTTTGTCATTTTAATGTGCTGTAAAGTTTGTGCAGGCAGTAGAACTCTCTACAGTGCCGTTAGCACTGATGCTAGCTTACAAAATATAAAATAATTAGTGCGGGGTCAAAAATATTGGCATTAACAGCTGTGGCTGCAGGCAGTCGCTGCATTTGAACATCTTTGGCAGCTTTATCCACCTCTGCATGCGCTTTAAAATGTTAGTTGTTGCTCTATGTTGACGTAAAACTCACGAGTGTTAAACTTAATGCTAACTGAGCCATTCGCTCTTTACTGCTATTAAAACATTGGTTCTGTTGTTGCTTGTGCATTATACTTGTTACTAAATGTCCATGTAGACAAAGAGTTAACATTTCTAAAATAACACGCGCTCTCTTTGTGGTGCCCCGGCTCGGATTCAAACATTTAGAGCAGTGGTTCTTAACCTGGGTTCGATCGAACCCCAAGGGTTCGGTGAGTCGGGCTCAGGGGTTCGGCGGAGGTCAAGACACACCCAACTCATCGTGTAAATAAAAACTTCTCCCTATCGGCGTATTACGGATACGGCAACAGCAGAAGTCAGACTGATTTGCAGGTGTGTAATTTGTTGTGAGTTCATGTACTGTGTTGGTTTTGTTCTTTGAACAAGGTGATGTTCATGCACGGTTCATTTTGTGCACCAGTAATAAAACATGGTAACACTTTAGTATGGGGAACATATTCACCATTAATTAGTTGCTTATTAACGTGCAAATTAGTAACATATTGGCTCTTAACTAGTCATTATTAAGTATGTATTAATGCTTTAAACGGCATGGCCTAATTATAACCCTAACCCTGGCCCTAACCCTAACCAAATAACTCTAAATTAAGTCTTTGTTACTTACAATGTGTTCCCCATACTGAAGTGTTACCAAAAACATATAACTTTGTCTTGAATTTGAAAAAAAACATTTTATTTTTCACTAAAGAAGGGTTTGGTGAATGCGCATATGAAACTGGTGGGGTTCGGTACCTCCAACAAGGTTAAGAACCACTGATTTAGAGTATTAGCGTTTTAAAGAAGTTTTAATCAAACAGGATTGCAGCTATGAACGAAGATAAAGCTAAAGCAAATACGATGTGCCATTCCCTGCAGTGGAATGAAGAGGATTGAGATAACAGCTGAGCAAAAAGTTATCAAGCGGGGAGAGAGAATACTCTCGCTGGAATGTGAAGGATCTCCAGCAGCCATTATAGTAGCAAACACAATGAGATTTTGAACTTGGAATAAAGCGGACTGATAAAAGCAATTTAATCCCAGTGGATGTGCTGGAGCACGGAGGTGACGGGAATAAAAAGACTTATGTGACTCTCAGAGGTTTGACAGCTTGACTTAATATCCACTTGCAGGGAGTTAAACTCTTGTGTGGTGGCAGTTTAAGGCCAATAAATGAGTCAGAGTGAAGGGAATCCAGCTGTCACTGAAGAGATACTGTGGAAGAAAAATAATGAGCTGTCTTTCATACGCAGCTGGTTTCTCCAGCGCAAACTGCAAGCACAATAAAAATACCTTGTTTTTATTTTTAGAAATATTTTTTTCAAGTGTGTTATTTAATATAGTTTATTTTTTATTTTTTATTAAATCACACACATTCCTTAAACACTTACTGTAAGTGTGCACTCTGCTGCCTTTCATGCAGACAGGTACGGGTTCAAGCATACGTCAGTGCAAAGATGAGTGAGTGCTCACTGGTGCATTTTACTTCAAAGATGAGACTTAAGATAAAACTCTTAGCAAGTTTTGGGCAAAAAAACTTTTTAAAACGTTCCTGTAAGACATTGTGAGACGGTCATTTCAATTACGCATGATTAATTCAAATTCAAGTGTTAATAATCTGATAGGAAATTGTATCAGTCGACAGCACTAATTATTATGCATAGATGTAATCATTATTTAGAACAATACACAATATCTTTGTAAAGGCATAATTTTCGACAAAGCGCTTGTATTGCCATCAGACTGTGCAGGTGTGCCTAATGTTGAGGTCAGTGAGTGTACTGTGTATTTGACTATTGCAGCACTCACACAGCAATGCACCTAACATGGTGGATATTTGCCATCCCAAATGCATTTTCGTTGGCGCCGCCACATTTGTAACAGCGATTCTTTCCACCTGCAGGTCAACATAAAAAAAAGCTCCCCCGCAAAGTCTGATATATCCTAACAGCATCCCCTGGGCAAATGTCCAACACAAAGGAGCCTACAGTATTTAAAGCTGAGGACAGGCCACGAGAAGATATAACACATTTGACTGTGATCTCTCATGCATGCGATGAAATCAGGGGAAAAAAAATAATAGAGCGAGGAGGGGAAAACACACAAAGTACATTCACTCAGAGAGGTCTCACTATTTATTCAGGGTCATTGCAATTGAAAGGAGACAAGAACACAAGTATGTTTACTAGTTCATCATGTCCAACTACGCCTTGCTGTAACCATCCGTCTAAAATATAACCTGCACTATAGTTTAATATTTGTATACGTATTAGCACGAAGACTAATGCATTTTTCCCTAATAGATACGTTTTGTTTTATAGTCGGAATTTAAAAATTAATACGTTCAAGCAAACTACCCGTCCGTATTCCATTGATGTCTTACGCAGGGGGCGCGGATTGTTCTTCCAAGGTGCAGACGGAACGACAGGAAACGGCGTGCAGGTAAGAGTACGATTTATTCCTCATAAATCATGAAGGAACAACACAAACACAAGAAAACTAACAAAACAAGCTTGCCTCTGGCACGGGAAGCTAACGGAATAGCTACGCAGGGAACGCTAAGGCGGAACTTAGCACAAGAAACACAAGGAACAAACCTAACGTGTTGCATGACAGCAAACAAAAGCACCAGACTGAGTGAGGCGAAAAGACAGGACTAAATAGCTCTCTGATTAGTGCCCAGGAACAGGTGAGCGTACCCAACACTAATCAGAGGCAGATGAAAACAATCAGCACTCATGACAACCAAGAAACACAAAACAGGGGTGCTGAAACAGAACTTAAACCACAAGTGAATCAAAACCTAAATAAACGTAAACAAACTACGATCCAGGCAACGGATCATAACATGTTGAAAATGTTCTTTTAAAAAAAGTATTAATTTTGACATTGTAATTTTGTCTTAAAATGTGTGTCCAAAAACTGAGTTGTCTTGTATTCAAGTCGATACAATAGTCAAATACCCACTTTCTCTCTAATTACTAAATTGATCCGAATATAAGACAACACTGAAAATGAGACCCCTCCAATACATTTTTACACCAAAACCAAAGACCAGAAATCTCTGACTCTCATTTTCACTGGTGTCTGTGTGTGTAAGGAATACAAACTATGACTCTCTTGGGTTGACGTCTCCAGTTAGCTTGAATGTATAAATCTCCAGACAACCACCTATCAGACTGTTTTCAAGCGAAAAACAATGCCGTATTATACTCGAGTCAATAAAGTACTTTCTGGCTGCTCCTTTTGTGGCGCTGGGTAGTGTTTGCCAAAGACACCTTAACAACAACAAAGCAGATACTTTCTGGATGACAATATTGTAAACAGACGGATCACAGTACAGCTCGCACATCAACGTGATCCCTAAAAATCTTCCATGAGGATGAATGTTCTGAGAGCCTCGCCTCAAGGTGAACAATGCAGCACATTAAAAGTGCATACCCTCCGGTCTCATGCTTCCTCTTTGCCTTGAAAGCCGACCACTCAAGCAAATGATCCAAATGATCAAAGCCATCACAGGCCTCAAAGTTACCTCAAATACTCGTCTTTTTTTTGTTTGTTATCGTCATAAGCGAAAGGTCACATGTAGGTAGATTCCTTGAAGCGTCACACTTTCTGCTTCTGTTGTGTGTGTGTGTGTGTGTGTGTGTGTGTGTGTGTGCGTGCGTGCGTGCGTGCGTGCGTGTGTGTGTGTGTGTGTATAACGCATGAGTGAATGAACAATCTTCTCTGAGCCTAGATTTCATTGGGTCCTCTTTGCATCACATAATCTACTTGTGCCACATTTCTGTATCTGTTTTTTGTTTTTTCTCGATCCCAAGAGTCCATTCTGTGTGTTCCCAAATGTTGGGCGCACACACAGATGAGACCTGGGGAAAGAAGTGTACATGCAAAAGCAGACCATAAAAAAACTAAACTAAATACGCACCACTGGCCACACCTGTACTATCAACTGTGGTCTAATTCAAGAGCTGGATCAAACATCCTGCCTCTTCAAAGATAATCTACTTAAGAACAAGCTATTGAATTTTTCAGATGAACATTAAAGGGTTATCCTACTAAAGTTCAAGCAAAGACGGGAACGCTGGCTTCTCACATCAAGGCACAAAAACACATCATATTCACCACATACTGCCTTTTATGTGTTGTTTTTTTACAGTACGGTATGGTCAAAGATCCTGGTCACAACAAGTGATTACCAACGAAAAAACCAAACGGAAACAAGACCGCAAATACTTTTTGGACGGACCTCTTAGAGAAAGTATTTAAAATGTTTTACATGTTTTACCTAATAGCATATTCAATCAATTAATAATTTCCGTCTCCAGACAACCCAGCAGGCACAAGACATTAAAACAATGTTGAGAACTTGTTGAATTAGGTCCTGACGTTGAACTCAACCCTAACGTTGGAACAACATGCTTTTTGACAATGTTTGATTAATGTTGGGTTCTGACGTTGATTTGACCATTGAATTTTGGTCATTTCCCAACCAATATTTTACAACACAAATACATCGTTGAAACAACATGCTTTTTGACAACATTTATTCAATGTCAGGTTGTGACATTGATTTGACCATTGAAATTTGGTCATTCCCCAACCACCAAAATGCAAACAAAATGCAACACGGAACGACACAGGAAGTCCTTCATACCGACAGCCATCAGACTGTATAATGCATATGTTCCTTTTGACTGTACTTGAATGTATAATAGACTGTATTTATATTATTCACATGTGAATAATGCTGTATAATAAACTGTATTTATATTTTTCACATGTGAATAATGCTGTATAATAAACTGTATTTATATTATTCACATGTAAAAAATACTTAAGTATTTATTGTTCATGGTGAGCGAACTGTGGTGCTGAATTCCCCCCAGGGATCAATAAAGTACTTTATATTCTATTCTATTGTATTCTACCAACGTGGATACAACTACAAATACAACTATTTTGCAATGTTGTTTAAAGTTAAAGTCCCAACAATAGTCACACACACACACATTCGGTGTGGTGAAATTATCCTCTGCATTTGACACTGGGAGGTGAGGGGAGCAGTGAGCAGCAGCGGTGGTCACGCTCAAGAATCATTTTGGTGATTTAACCCCCAATTCCAACCCTGAGTGCCAAGCAGGGAGGCAATGGGTCCCATTTTTTAAAGTCTTTGGTATGACCCGGCCGGAGTTTGAACTCACAACCTTCCAGTCTCAGGGCAGACACTCTAACCACAAGGTCACTGAGCAGGTTTAGAAGTCAGTTTCAAAAAACATATATGTATAATCAGTGTTGTATCAATGTCTTGTGCCTGCTAGGAACATAATAAAGCCACAAATCTATTTATGACCACACATGTCGAGTTACACGTCATACTGAAGTCAACGATGAAGGCTTTCCCTATATGCCATTCCTTTTTTAACATGCCCTTATATGATGGCACAATGACCCAAAAACATGTTTTGCCTGTGATGGATCTTGATTTACAGGGGGTGTTTGAAACTTGTTCACAGTTATATTTTTTTAAACCAAAAAATATAACAAGAACACCAACGGCTTGCTTATGTTACCCTTAGTGGATTGACAAAACATATACCGGTATATATATATATATATATATATATATATATATATATATATATATATATATATATATATATATATATATATATATATATATATATATATATATATATATATATATATATATGTGTTTTTTAAATGTTTATACTTTTCATAAAATACTAATTATTTGTCTTGTTCACACATACACAAAAGCAATCCCAGAGAGGCAACTAACAATTTGCAGTCATGTTGTTGCCACAACAAGCTATACCAGTGTTTCACAAATAGAGGGTCTGGACCCCCTGTGGGGTCGTGAGCAGCAGGGGAGATCATTGGTTGCGTCTACACTCTAGTTTTCATGTTAGAATTATACACAAGCCTGCAGCTAGGTGGCAGCAGTGCTCAATCTAATCAAGAGGCTCCCTGTTCTGCCTAGTAAAAGTAGTTAGTACACAGGAACACGTGTGTACAGAGCTAACGGCGGTGGCGAGTTGGCGAAGTCTGTGACAGGAATGAAAAAGAAAGAAGTTGTCGTTAGCAACATATATAAAGAATGTAACTCACACAGTGCGTTGTACAGATACAGTACATAATTAAATATTATCATGGTAAATGGGTTATACTTGTATAGCGCTTTTCTACCTTCAAGGTACTCAAAAGTGCTTTGACACTATTTCCACATTCACCCATTCACACACATTCACACACTGATGGCGGGAGCTGCCATGCAAGGCCCTAACCACGACCCATCAGGAGCAAGGGTGAAGTGTCTTGCTCAAGGACACAACGGACGTGACAAGGTTGGTAGAAAGTGGGGATTGAACCAGGAACCCTCAGGTTGCTGGCACGGCCACTCTCCCAACCGCGCCACGACGTCCCAAGTTATCAAGTTCTCAAAAGTCTTCTCAATAATTGAGAAGCAAGTGGCTGGACACTCAATGATAGCTAAAGTTGGTAGCTAAACTCTGCTAAATCGCTATCTTTAGCTAACCAACCACACACAAAGCTCAGGGATGTGAGAGCACACTTTCAGACAAAAAGTGGAAAATTGAGGAAATAAAATAGAAGAATTTCTATCAGCACCAAGTGCTGCCACGCAAACTCTGAAAGACAGTTTTGAAAATCAAGACTACATTTCCTGCAATTGGGTGTGTTTCTACACTATATTTTACCTTTAGATTTATTCTCATCTACCAACCTCTTATGGCTGTCTTTTTGACACTTACATGTCTCATGTAATGTCCGTCCATCCATTTTCTACCGCTTGTCCCTTTCGGGGTCACTGGGGTGCTGGAGCCTATATCAGCTGCATTCGGGCGGAAGGCGGGGTACACCCTGGACAAGTCGTATTTCAGATTTTTTTGTTTTTTTTAGTAGATAATTTGCTAATATTTACTAGCATTATTATCATTGAAAATTCTATAACATGCATGCAAAGAACTCAGAAAACGTTTCCCATTTGGCAACTTGATCCTGTAGCCACGCCCTCTCGGGTAATATACTTCCGGTGTTGTCAACTATGTTTACATCAGTCACGTCAAAAATATACCTTCTCGTTGGCTACTACTGGTAATAAATGCTCAAGAACTACAACTGGTTCAGAACTAACTGTGTTCGGATTGTAATCATCCAAATAAGATTAGCAGCAAAGTAGACAGGAGTCTACTTTGCGGCTCGGAGAGCGAACGGAGGCGACATTGCAAGAATGTGAATTTTCCGGGAAAACGCGATTTTAAACATTTATTTTGGAATAAATGTTCACCTTAGCCGCAGGTACTCGCTGTGCCTATTCCCTAAAGCTCGCTAGTTAGCTAACCATCTAGCTAGCTTTTTGTAGCTTATGTCATTGCATAGTTAACTTCATTACGTGTCAAAAGCTGGAAGAGGTCCACTTAAAATACAGTTGGCCCTTAAAGCATATTTAAAAAAAAATGAAATTAAGCATTGTCAATCATAACAATGGCTTTTGAGGCTAATAAAAGGGCTGTTTAGTATCGTGGCCACTGATTGGCTCAGCCTCAGATAGCCTTACTATAATAGATGAAAGAGTGTGAAGGTGACTAAAGAGTGGTATTTCATGTCTAGAAAGCTCTCATAATCTTCAAAAACACTTATTTTATGTCAAACCTGTGAAAATATATGATATATAATGGATGATTCCTACTTATTGGAAATTCATTAATCGAGGTCATGCCGAGAACCAATTAACAGCAATAAAACGAGGGACTACTGTACTGTACGTTGGAAAGTTAGGCAGCCCATAAAGTTTGCAAAAGCCCTTTTAAGAGCAATGCTGACTAGTAACGTAAAAAAATATTTGAGTCACATGTCATATTGAAGTCCATGATGACTGCTTTCCATATCTAGCAATTATTTGGTGATAAGTCTGATTATGATGACACAATTAATTAAAAAAAAACATGTTTGACGTTGAAAAAACATTAAAGCTACACTGCATAGTAGGGGTGGAACAGTACATTTTTTAGTCAGATGGTTTTGGTACGGGGGCAGCACGGTGGAAGAGGGGTTAGTGCATCTGCCTCACAATACGAAGGTCCTGAGTAGTCCTGGGTTCAATCCCGGCCTCGGGATCTTTCTGTGTGGAGTTTGCATGTTCTCCCCGTGACTGCGTGGGTTCCCTCCGGGTACTCCGGCTTCCTCCCACCTCCAAAAAAAAACATGCGCCTGGGGATAGGTTGATTGGCAACACTAAATTGGCCCTAGTGTGTGAATGTGAGTGTGAATGTTGTCTGTCTATCTGTGTTAGCCCTGCGATGAGGTGGCGACTTGTCCAAGGTGTACCCCGCCTTCCGCCCGATTGTAGCTGAGATAGGCTCCAGCGCCCCCCGCGACCCCAAAGGGAATAAGCGGTAGAAAATGGATGGATGGATGGTTTTGGTACGGTATCGGTTCACATCGGGAAGTGCACCCCGCGTCTGGCTCGTTAGCGTGTAGCGAGCGGAAATGGGGGGCAATAGTGCTAAGGAGAAGCCAGAACTCTTCAGACTGTGTTTCACTTTGAAATACGTAAACAGACAAAGAAAGGGATTTCCCAAAATGTAACTGAACGTTGCGCTCCGCCACGGCTAAATCATGGCCGCCACAACTTAAAAATAAGGGTTTTCCTTTACATGAAAACAATTTAAAATAATAGAATGCATTGTAGCCTCCAGTAGAAGTCAAAAGTACGATGTTTCCTTTTTTTTTTTTTTTACTTATATTGAGAATCTTATGATAACAACTGGCTCAATTCGAACAGGTTTTAGCTCCCGCGCAAACACTTTCGTTTCCGTGTTTTCCTGGACAAACAACATTTCCTCATTCTCCACCAATCTGCTGTCAGGTAAGGACGGTGTGTTTTAGATAATTGGAAAAATAAACATCAAAATCACAAAACCACACGAACATAAAACATACCTATAGCAGGTCGTTACAGTATGACTTTATATATATAGCCTATTATCCCCAAGTGATTGCGATGAGGTGGCGACTTGTCCAGGGTGTACGCCGCCTTCCGCCCGAATGCAGCGGAGATAGGCTCCAGCACCCCCCGCGACCCCAAAAGGGACAAGCGGTAGAATATGGATGGATGGATTCACCAAATTCGGCCGCGGGAAAAAAACTTTAAACACCGAAAACAGCACTTCTGGAACCGGATAGTGTGATGTAAACAAGACGCACGCGATTATCTGGAGTGGAGGCAGCATGCCTGCGAACGATGTGGACGTAACTTTGATATATCCCAGACATACCCGGACAGCCATCTACAAAATTGTGCAAATATTAAGAGGACAGACTTTTAAGGAGAGAAAGTAAAACTAGAGCAGCAGCGCGAAGCGAGTTTGACATCACGCTTGCCGCAGCTCGCTTTTTGTCGAGTACAGCCTATAGTAACACCTGAAAAATATGCTAGATTTGTTGCCAGTTGTTTTTAATAAAGAAAACTCACAAAAGGTCTTTAAGCACTAGAACACTTCTCAACAAATTACATTTTACAATAAGCAGCAACAATTGAAAATAGAACAAAATATATGTTGATACTAATTAATAACAAAGATTTGTTTTAAATGTATGTACTGTTTACATTATTTGAGCCTTTTTAAAGAAAATCATATTATCATAGCAAATTATGCAAATAATACGACGACATCAACGTAACCACGCCCCTAACCACGCTCCCACCGCCACAGGTATCATGGCAATTTATGGGAAACTCTGAAAGACACGTGGATAAGGCAGAAGTACCGAACAGTGACGATGTTGTACCGTTATACTCTTACTACGTCGTATATTATTTCCTTAAATATCCTCCTGAGAACCTTGGTGGAAAATTGTGCTAGGCTAGCTCGTAGTCACAACAACAACACAACACTTCCTCATTGTGCACCAATGACGGTTACGGCCAGCAAAGTTGCATTCACAGACCCCCGGAATTATGGGCCTCAACATTACAACAACATGTAAGTAGTTTTGAGCATTCTCTATGTTAGTGCATGTGCCTCACAATACAAAGGTCCTGAGTTATCCTGAGTTCAATGTGTGGAGTTTGCATGTTCTCCTCGTGACTGTGTGGGTTCCCTCCAGGTACTCCGGCTTCCTCCCACCTCCAAAGACATGCACCTGGGGATAGGTTGATTGGCAACACTAAATTGGCCCTAGTTTGTGAATGTGAGTGTGAATGTTGTCTGTCTATCTGTGTTGGCCCTGTGATGAGGTGGCGACTTGTCCAGGGTGTACCCCGCCTTCCGCCCGAATGCAGCTGAGATAGGCTCCAGCACCCCCCGCGACCTCAAAAGGGACAAGGGGTAGAAAATGGATGGATGGATGGATGTATTGTGGCAAAAAATATGACAATTTGTTGACAATATGTCTTACTTTTGAATGTATTACTCAGGTATCATTTCATTTAATAATCTAAATATTTCAATTACTAGTCTGTTCAAGTTGAATGTCCAAAAATCTAAAACATTTTTTTAAAAAGGCATTAGTTATTTTTACGACAGTTTGCATGCATTTTTAGGTACCAATTCTGGCACCATTTAGGCATTGTTTTTGAAGTGGAAATTTGGTAATTGAATCGGTTAAAATGTAAACGATACCCATCCCAAGTCTTTACAGGTTGACACAATTACCCAAAATGTACAACATGTGAAAAGTTTGCTAAGTTTGTTTGTTTTCATCATTAAGAAAAAATCGTCATGAATGATGTCTACCAAACTTTGTGTGGTGAATAACTAATTACCATATTTTTTGTACTATAAGCCGCACCGGTACATGAACAACCACTAAATTTTACAAGAAAAAAATATTTTTTTCACGTGTTAGCCGCAACGGACTACAAGCCATAGATATATACCGGTATGTTGTGAAATTAGATATTTACTTTCAAAGTTTTTGTGTTTATTTACATACCCTAATTGTTGCCAAACGGTGCCTGTAACACGGCAGTAAAACGGCTGATCAAACAAAACAGAAAAGTAATTAATGTCTTTATTCATCCTTAATGAGATTAATTAGATTTTCTATTTTTTTAATAAGATGTTTATCAGGATTCTTCTTCGTTGACTTTACCATGAATTGATTAACGTGGACCCCGACTTAAACAAGTTGAAAAACGTATTCGGGTGTTACCATTTAGTGGTCAATTGTACGGAGTATGTACTGTACTGTGCAATCTACTAATAAAAGTTTCAATCAATCAATCAATTTTTTAAGACTTTGAGTTTAAACCGTTTCTTAACGTGGATCTTTTTAGTACATTGTTTTTTAACCTTTTTTTTTATTTGCTTATTGCATTCAATAATTTAGCCATTACCAAAAACAAATCCATGGATTAGCCACACCTCTGTATAAACCGAAGGGTTCAAATCTTGGGGAAAAAGTAGCGGCTTACAGTCCGGAAAATACGTTATTTTGGTGCAGAACTCAATATAAAAGGTACACCACTTTTTTAGGGAGCTGTGTCATTTCCCTTCATTTATATAATGTGACTAATGCATGAATCTTACTAACTACATTCAGACATACGCAGGTGGTGACTCTCCTCATAGGTTTGGCAGGTGCACCTGGTTGTGTGTGCACAGCTAAAATAATATATAGAATAAGAGAGCATACAATTGGAGCACAGCCTGAGCCCAATGGGACTAGCAGTGCTTCCACAGGGAAAAAAGGACATCTGATGATGAACAGCTGACTTTAGTAGCCAGGGGAACCAGAGGTGCACCCTTGGGTGCTTTATGCTTGACTGCACAACACACTGGACCAAAATACAGCAAGGAAAGTTTGGCAATTTGGACTTGGGAGATAAAGTTTCAGGAGACGCCACTAAAGGATATTGGGTAAAAGTATGTTACTGGCTCAACCACACAGGTGCATGTATAAAATGTAATTTAAAAGTCTTTACCTGAATTGGGAGTTTTCTTCATGCTGGCCGTCCACTTGCACGAGTGAAGCAGAAGAAGTAGAAGAAGAAGAAGAAGAAGTGTGAAAGTGCCTTGGTTCCACTTTTCTACGCACTTTTTGGTGTGAGTCTGACTCCGTGCAGCTCAGAGGAGGATGCGGTGTGATTGGCTGTGCAGGGATGCTCAGCTGCAAGACCACACGCGTCTATTAAAGAGAGGGGGTGGGCGGGAAAGGGGAAATCCCTGCCAGTGACGTACACATAGGAGATTTTAAGAGGGCTTTAACTTTGAAAGAATATAGCAGACTACTTTGATAAGAAGTATTACGGTTTAATGGTAAGAAGGGGATTGTTTTCTTATTATTGGCATCTATCACTATGAACAAAGGATATATTTTGAATATATTACTTTTAAATGCCCAATCAGATTAGAATTTTACCCCCTGGGGGTTTAATAATGATTATACAAAATTACAGTACAGTCCTCCCTCATTTATCGCTGTTAATTGATTCCGGACATGACCCCAACCATGAAGTAGAAACCATTAATAATAAATCAAATATGTTCATAGCAACAGCATTTAAAACTTGTTTACTACTTTCTAAATAACTTTTTCAATATTATGACAGCCCTCCAGACAAGATATAACACCCTTTAGTCACCTTTACACCTTTATAATCCAGTACAGTAATGCTGTCTGAGAGTGAGCCAATCAATGGCTAAGATACTGAACAGCAGACTCTGATTGCTTTGGTACCCTCTCATGGTAGTACTAGTGCAGTGTTGATATTTGTTTGTTTATTTACATTTCCATGCTTGAAAATGCTTACTTTAGGCCAAAAAGGTGTTGTATATGCTTTAAAAAAATAGGAACATATTAAAAAAAAAAATCTACAAGGTAGAGAAGCCGCAACATTTGAAGCGCAATGTCAAGCACTTCTTGAATACATTTCAAGTGGTTTACTATCAACATTGTTACCAATTTTAGTCGCTTACTGAAATCTGAATAAATGAGATACATCGATGCCATTTCTGAGGGCTTTAATTTTGAAATGCCACCTCAAATTCAAATTTCAAATACTTACTTAGTGTAATCTAATTGACATATTTATAACCCCCTTCCTTAAAAACAGAGTCACTATGATATTGGTTCTTAAACTCCTTCACTCAAGTGGAATTATGTGGAATTAAATTATGGAAAGAATTAAGCAAAGAAATCAAACAATGTACTAATATAATCCACTTCCAACTTAAAGTGTTTACCAAATACAAAGAAGAAGAACCATGATAAATATTCTGAATGTATTGAATCCATCCATTCATTTTCTAGATAATCTTACTTATCCAACCATATGAAATATAACTTACGTCACAAATTATTATTTATTTATTTTTATTGTGATTACTTATGGAGTATATTGTGAATAAATTGAGAACAGGAAGTGAACAAAAGTTTTAGCAGCTGCTATGTAAAGGAAAAGTGGTAGGATTAAATAAGCGCTGCTTCTTCCTACTCCTTTTCGAACATGTTGAATAGAGAAACCGGTCATTGTGATGTATCATGTTGTATGAATGCACTTTCCAAACTCAACTCAACTCAACTAAAGTACCACAACAAAAGTACCGGTACTTTGTTTTGCAAATACTATACCATCATTTTTGCTACCTGGATCGCCTACCATCACAGTTTATCTCCTATATGTGGCTTGTACTCAAAAATGAGCGTAAACCGTAATATTCCAGCAGTTTTAATATTAATTCAAGTTTAGCAGATGGTTAGTAACATTGTATTTGAACAATTATTTAATGTTTATGACCTGTATACTGGGCAGCACAACAGCACATGGGTTAGTATATACTGTAATATTGTACATGGTAATTGTTATATATTGTATATATGATATAGACATAATATATCAGTATATATGAAATACTGGACATACATTATGTAAATATTACATATATATGTTATATTTTATATCGCTATATTTGGTCTATTTATACCTGCATACTTTCCATCCTTACACTTTCCATCATTGTAACTGAGCTACTGTGTTGAACAATTTCCCTTGTGGATCATTAAAGTTTGTCTAAGTCTAAGTCGAAGTGCATGTACCTCACAATCCTGAGTTTGATCCCGGGCTGGTTCTCCCCGTGACTGCGTGGGTTCCCTCCGGGTACTCCGGCTTCCTCCCACCTCCAAAGACACGCACCTGGGGATAAGTTGATTGGCAACACTAAATTGGCCCTAGTGTGTGAATGTGAGTGTGAATGTTGTCTGTCTATCTGTGTTGGCCCTGTGATGAGGTGGCGACTTGTCCAGGGCAGCTGAGATAGGCTGCAGCACCCCCCTGCGGCCCCCAAATGGACAAGCAGTAGAAAATGGATGAATGGATGGACCTGTCTACTTTTTTTTCTTAAGGACCACTAGATGGCGCCCACGCACCACCAGCTGTAACTCATGAGAAGCAATAAACTATGGGATTATGTCTGTCACTTATTTTAATATTTTACAATTGTACTTTTATGATACTTACTGGGTAGGGTCCTTGCCTGTGCTCTCCCAGTGATTGTGTGGGGTCACCCCAGGTTCTTTAGCTTCATCCTGTCCTAAAAAACAATGATGAGTGTGAATGGTTGTTTTTTTTATGCAGCCAGAACACTGCCAGTAAGATTTTTTTTTTTTTTGACATTCTAGAAAAAGTTGTATTGGCACCGACACGAAAAAATCCATCTAAAATATTGTATTTTTTTTTTATGTTTGTATTTATTTATTTGTTGCCTAAACTTGTTTTGGTGCCAATACAACTTATTCTACTTTTAATACTAAATGTTACTGCTATTGTTTTGGTTCCATAGTATAAACAAGTATACCTAACCCTAACCCAGTTGGAGACAAGCTGTCGTTTAACTGCTGTGCAATACTGCCCTCTGTTGGTTTTATGACTAATAATACTAATACTTAACAAAGTTGACATGTAAACAGTAAATAGAAAACACAATAACTAAGAATTACCTATTGTTTGGTCATCCCTGGCGGACTGATGTATGCTCCTGCTTCCGGTGTGGCCTTTAACTCGTTTGGCGCGCGCATATTGCCACCACTTCCGACGATGCATTGCGTGTTGGTCACGTGCTCCTCCCCGCTGTTTAAAAAATATATATATGTATGTATATATATTTTTTTTTTATAAACTTTTATTTATAATATGCAACATTTACATACAATCAAGAAATAATAATCAAAACAAGTAAAAAAACAGTACAAAACTGGTCAAGTCGCTGCCAGTGGGAGGGCTGTGATTGGCTAGTTTTTCTGTACTTTATTTCCGGTGTGTAATTGAATTCCATTTGTAAAAAAAAAAAAAAAAAGGCGGTTGTGCCTTTAAAAAAGAATTAGAACTTTACTTTCAAACGCTTTCTACCTTGAACAACCAAAAAGCTGTGAAAACTATGATGCTTTGCTCCAAATTTGGATTATTTACAAAACTTGTGTGAGCCTATGGCTTTACACTTTGTTACATATATATATATATATATATATATATATATATATATATATATATATATATATATATATATATATATTGCATTTTATTTTAGTTGTGTTATTGAGTTTACAACCCCCTGATGCTGTTTTGTACTTGTTTATTATTATTTCTTTGCTTATATGTAAATGTTGCATATTATGAATCGCAAAAAGCCGCTGCCTGACCAGGGCTCAGAAAATCTGCAGAGACTCCTCCCACCCCCACCAAGGACTGTTTTCACTGCTGGACTCTAGAAAGAGGTTCCGCAGCCTCCGTAGCAGAACCTCTAGGTTCTGTAACAGCTTCTTCCCTCAGGCAGTAAGACTCTTGAACGCATCATAATAATCCCATCAATTTCCCCCCCAAAAACGGATTAAGTCGCTGGAATATAAAGACAATATAACATACATCCATAAACGTGGATGCATATGCAAAAGTGCAATATATTTATCTGTACAGTAATCTATTTATTTATATCTGCACCTTATTGCTCTTTTATCCTGCACTACAACGAGCTAATGCAACAAAATTTCGTTCTTATCTGTACTGTAAAGTTCAAATTTGAATGACAATAAAAAGGAAGTCTAAGTCTAAGTCTAAAGGTTTACAGGGCGGCGGTATAGCTCGTTTGGTAGAGCGGCCGTGCCGGCAACTTGAGGGTTCCAGGTTCAATCCCCGTTTCCGCCATCCTAATCACTGCCGTTGTGTCCTTGGGCAAGACACTTTACCCACCTAATCCCAGTGCCACCCACACTGGTTTAAATGTAACTTAGATATTGGGTTTCACTATGTAAAAGTGCTTTGAGTCATTAGAGAAAAGCGCTATATAAAAATAATTTGCTTTACATTTGCATATTATGAATCGCAAAAAGCCACTGCCTGACCAGGCCTCAGAAAATCTGCAGAGACTCCTCCCACCCCCACTAAGGACTGTTTTCACTGCTGGACTCTAGAAAGAGGTTCCGCAGCCTCCGTAGCAGAACCTCCAGGTTCTGTAACAGCTTTTTCCCTCAGGCCATAAGACTATTGAATTTATCATAATAATCCCCTCAATTCCCCCCCCCAAAAACGGATTAAGTCGCTGGAATATAAAGAAAATATAACATACATCCATAAACGTGGATGCATATGCAAAAGTGCAATATATTTATCTGTACAGTAATCTATTTATTTATATCTGCACCTTATTGCTCTTAATGCAACAACATTGCGTTCTTATCTGTACTGTAAAGTTCAATTTTGAATGACAATAAAGAGGAAGTCTAAGTCTAAGTCTAAAGGTTTATAAAAATAAATAAATAAATCAATGAAAAATAAAAAAACTTGTAAAAAAAAAAAAAAAAAAAAAAAAAGGGGGGGGGGGGGGGGGGCTACAGCTAACCTTTGTGAATGCGTTCTCCTCCTATTTTTAATCACATTTGCAATAAAAGTAACTGTTTTAACATAGCTCCAAAACACTATTTGACTTTTTGGCATGTGTTTCACTCCAGTCCGTTATGTTCCCAACCATAAAGAGTGGACGGTTAGAGCAGTATAGTTGCTCATTCCAACTTTATTAACAACATCAGTTGCAGTTACAATTCAACCATGAATTACCATGGTTACCATGAATTGATTAACGTGGACCCCGACTTAAACGAGTTGGAAAACTTATTCGGGTGTTACCATTTAGTGGTCAATTGTACGGAATATGTACTGTACTGTGCAATCTAGTAATAAAAGTTTCAATCAATCAATCAATCACAACCTGGCTGACTCATACTAGCCCGCTTACTTCCTGTACAGTGTGTCTCCTTCTAAACGTTCCCCCCTGCAACATGTATGAATATGCTGGTGTATCAACGTAACAATCATGACACAGTAAATTTATATTAGAGAAGCCGAGTGTTACAAAACAAAAAATAATATGTAGTTTGATAGCCATCGTGTCAGTTATGAAGCTCTTTATCATTAAAAAAAAAGTAATACAAAACAATTAAGAACTTTTTTTGTCGTATTTCACGCATATTAATTGGAATCAAATATACAGACGACGAATAACAATCAACAACGAGGTTACCCGGATGTAGTTTGACGTGGACTCGGGTTTGCAGGTAAACTAGAAGACCAAAGAGGGCTGTACAGCACCACGATTTGAATTGAAGTTATCCAAGATTTCTTTTTTTTTTCTTGTCTAACCAGGCCAAATATTGAATATGTGGGGTATGCATAACTGCAAAGCTCTGGAACAATTTAGTTGATGTCCTAATTAGGTGTTGCAGATTAACCACGGGGTTGTCGATAAACGATGACGTCAGTGGGCGGGGATTTTATCGGCGTTGACCTCTTATTGGTCAATGGGCGGTTCTGTTTTGGCTATTATCTTGTATCCCCTAGCACAGGGGACTGCAACCCGCGGCTCTAGAGCCGCATGCCGCTCTTTAGCGCCGCCCTAGTGGCTCTCTGGAGCTTTTTAAAAAATGTATGAAAAATGGAAAAAGATGAGGGGGGGAAAATATATTTTTTGTTTTAATATGGTTTCTATAGGAGGACAAACATAACACAAACCTCCATAATTGTTATAAAGCACACTGTTTATATTAAACATGCTTCACTGATTCGAGTATTTGTCCTACTAATTTTGGCGGTCCTTGAACTCACCTTAGTTTGTTTACATGTATAACTTTCTCCGACTTTCTAGGACGTGTTTTATGCCACTTCTTTTTCTGTCTCATTTTGTCCACCAAACGTTTAACGTTGTGCATGAATGCACAAAGGTGAGTTTTGCTGATGTTATTGACTTGTCTGGAGTGCTAATCGGGCATATTTGGTCACTGCATGACTGCAAGCTAATCGATGCTAACATGCTATTTAGGCTAGCTATATGTACATATTGCATCATTATGCCTCATTTGTAGCTATATTTGAGCTCATTTAGTTTCCTTTAAATCCTCTTAATTAAATTTATATCTCATGACACACTATCTGTATGTAATATGGCTTTTAATTTTTTGTGGCTCCAGACAGATTTGTTTTTGTATTTTTGGTCCAATATGGTTCTTTCAACATTTTGGGTTGCCGACCCCTGCCCTAGCATTTCCTACTTCCGAACAGATCCAGCACATAAATGCCCTAAAATGAAGTATTCCATGGTCATATTTAGTAATATACACATTCCACACCTTCAATGTTTGTTCTTGTTAAAACGGAACACAAAGAAAAGATCCTGGATTACTTCAATATCCACTGTCTTTGTTTGTTTTTCATAGAAAGTGCAAACCAAACTCGAGTCCACATAAAACTACTTTCGGGTAACTTTAGTGTGGCAAATAATTTGCAAAAATTTAAATTATATTCTTGTTATCAGTTTTCTACTTTTTTGTAAGAACAGCTAAACGTTATTTAATTTTTGTTTTGTTTAAAAAAAACATTCACAGATTGATATAAATTGTGAAGCCAAAATTGAGAGGTGTTTTTAAAAAACTGTTGAAATACCGTAAATCAAACATAAATTACATATTATATATGTATATTTTTTCCATATCTTTCAGGGGTATCCACAGTGTGGCCCAGGGGCCATTTGTGGCCCACTGCTAATATTTAGGCCGTGGCACATTGTAAAAATACTATTAAAAATAAATAAACAAAACGTAAAAAAGTGGAATAAAATAGCATACAGATGAAATGTAATGAGAAAAGGGTGCACTGTTGACTCTTATAATTCAAAACTGTCATGCATGCTGATTTTTTTTCTTTAAAACTGTCATTACTCAAAAAATAATAATGAATCAAAATCATTGTTATTATGAATTACTGACCAATTAAAGGCTCCAATTACTTCACATCAAAACATCCACTTTGAAATATTTTAAAGTTAAAATATTTCTTATTTAGTGTTTGCCATATCAAAAAAAAAAGTTTTCTTTGACAAAAAGGGCATTAAATAATAAAACATTTTTTTAAACACATTTAATCTAAAATTGATATAGAGACTTGAGCATTGAAAGTAAAAAAAATAAATAAAAGTATCACTTATTTTTAACACTTTTATGAGTGGAGCCCGTTTGGATCCCCAATAATACTAGTGGGAAAAATAAAAGTGAACTAAAATCAATGATGTTATAAATTATTGACCCTTTCAAGGCTCCACACATCAAATATTCCAGTTTGAACATTTTGGGGAGAATACTATATTGCATATTTTGAGTTTTTGGCGTAAAAAAAAAAGGGCATAAACAAATAAAATAAAAAACCTTTATATCGACAGATACACCTGAAGTTAATCTAGAGATTTAAGAATTGAATTAAAAAAAAAAAAATCGAATGTATTTAGGATTTATTTTTAAAATGTGTGTGCATGTTCTCCCCGTAACTGCGTGGGTTCCCTCCGGGTACTCCGGGTTCCTCCCACCTCCAAAGACATGCACCTGGGGATAGGTTGATTGGCAACACTAAATTGGCCCTAGGGTGTGAATGTTGTCTGTCTATCTGTGTTGGCCCTGCGATGAGATGGCGACTTGTCCAGGGTGTACCCCGCCTTCCGACCGGTTGCAGCTGGGATAGGCTCCAGCACCCCCCGTGACCCCAAGAGGACAAGCGGTAGCAAATGGATGGGGATGGATGTGTATGACTGAGACCATTTCAGATCCCCAGGGGCAAAGTTGAGGGGAGCCCTAAAGGTTAAAATAAAAATGTTCTGAAAATGAAAAATATAAAAATGACCCCCACATGCTTTGAATTTTCAGTGGAAAAAGTTTGGACACCCCTGCCTGAGTTCATTTCCAGTGCACAGGTAATTGTGGTATTTATCCAAAAGATGGCAGTCCTGAGTTGCTGGGTTTCTCTTAAGAGCCTGGACTCAATACCCGAGTTTCTATTCCCAGGAACACAGTAAATACAAAGATGAATAAATAAAGGTCAACATTTTGTATTATATATTTGGGTAAATTTTTTATTAATTGTGCTTCAATTGTACAAAGGAAATCACACCTTTTCCATTTATTACAAAAGTTGCATTGCTGTGCAGTGTATATATATTAAAACAAAACAAAAAACACACAATCTTATTATACATGACACATTTCTATGAACACATTAAAAACAAAACTGAAAGGGACCGGTGTTGTTTTATTTAATTATTAACTTGCCTGATTGAGGAAGTGTGTACATTTTCTAATGCTGGTAAGATGTTTTGTGCACACACAAGCACGCACGCACTGCCTATAAAAGTCAGCATTAAATAGCCTGGGACTTGATAGTTGCAAAGTAAGTGTTTATTTTGAGTTCATTCCAAGTGGTGCTACATAGAAGTCATGGGACGCTGAGCCTGAATATATTCACAAAAAGACAGGAATGTGAGAAACACTAAGAGGTATATTTGTGCTGGTCTGGTTTTTATCCTGATTGTTCACGAGAGGGATGTTTGAGTTATGTGGAAAGTGAAACACACACACACACACACACACACACACACACACACATTCTTGTATTTTTTACCTTCTTGAAACCTCTTTAGAACTACCCTTTCTAGATATATAAAAGATTTGTATTTACAACATTCATAATATATACACACTATGCAAATATAAAAAAGCTTGTTGTGAAAAATGGGTTGGAATTTCACAAGAAAAATGTCACTGGCAATTGGCAATATTGTGATAAAATATTTCACCACCAGGGGTGCAAAAGAGATCTCTATTTTTTGTTTTTTGCAATGTGCTTAAGGCCGATGACAAAGGAGTCACGGACTACAGATGGCCCGTGCCGCACTTTGGGCAACCCAGCTGTAGAAGCTAACTGTTAATAGCCACTATAGTCTTAGTGTGGTAGTGTATTTGTTCATCCTATGGTCACATATGGGACACGGGTTGTCTTACGTCAGCACCGGAAGTCGTAAAATCAGTTGTTCACCTGGCGGGTTTTTTTCGGGGATGAATAGAGAAGTCCTTTAGCTGCCGTCTTGTATTATCATATATTGCTGCCTTTGCACCTGTCAATGTTTACTTTTGTATGCATGTTAAATCAACCAAAAATCCTGACTTTGGAGCAATGTTCACGGACTCTAGTATTTGGCTCTCTATTAGATGCAATGGTGTTCCCTATTGGGACCATGATTTGGGTCCTAACTTGTTCACCGGTCCTCATATAGAAGGTACTTTTCCTTGCACACACCCACACACCCACACAGTCAGTCCCTGCTGCACGGCAACAACAATAACATAGTTATACAAGCAAGTCGGAGATTAAAGTAGCTGCAGGAATATTTTACAATGTTGCAAAGTAGTCATCCAGCCGTGTACGAGGTGTTCATATCCTTGTTTTGGCACAAAGGTCAGTGTCTGAAACTGTTAACATGTGATTTTACCGCATTGCGTGTTCAGTAGTTATCATTTTATGAAGGAAAACAGGTGCAATCGACTAAAAACAGGCAGGCAGGTGCAGTGTTTTTGCCTTTTGAAAAGGTCAGGATGCAGACGTGTGGCTGCCTAACTCCAGTATCTTTTCCTCTGCTTGGTCCACGGTAGTGCACACTCTCACAGCAAAAGACCTCAAAGCTTTGTCAAAGGGGATCTATGATGAATTCCCGGCTTTTTCCACTTATAAATGTTAGATACTCGTGTTAAACAATGGCTAAGTATCAAATCCTAAGGTTCATGCATTTGGACGTGACCTTTGGATGCCTCTGTAGGCGGGGTTCTAGAGTGTGGCTACGTTGTGACGCACTTATTTGCCGTTAAAGGTGTCATAAGATGATTGTTGCTCTACATTTAAAACACTTCATTGGGGTTTACATAACGTGTCATCGGTGGTTCTTTGGTCAAACTTGTACAAACCATTTTCAATGCTGCTCAAAGCCAGTGTGCAGGCGTACCTGATGTCGTGACCGAGTAAATCTACATAATGTTCGTGGAGGTTTTTTTGTATCCTGTCTGGAAAAAGTAGCGGTGACAATTAGAGATGTCCAATAATATCGGCCAGCCGATATTATTGGCCGATAAATGCTTTAAAATGTAATATCGGAAATGATCGGTATCGGTTTCAAAGTTATCGGAATCAGTTTCAAAAATTAAAAATGTATGACTTTTTAAAACGCCGCTGTGTACACGGACGTAGGGAGAAGTACAGAGCGCCAATAAACCTTAAAGGCACTGAGGGTGGCCGTATAAACAACTTTAACACTGTTACAAATATGCGCCACACTGTGAACCCACACCAAACAAGAATGACAAACACATTTCGGGAGAACATCCGCACCGTATCACAACATAAACACAACAGAACAAATACCCAGAAACCCTTGCAGCACTAACTCTTCCGGGACGCTACAATATACCCCCCCCCCCCCTCACCACCTCAACCTCCTCATGCTCTCTCAGGGAGAGCATGTCCCAAATAGGGTCTGGCGTGGTTTCATTTGCGATATAAACCACTCAAAACGTGGTTTATAAAAGTGACAGTGGAGCAACATTTACACCAAAGCAAATCCAATACATATCGAGATCAGTGATTCGTAAACTCATTGCACGCGGGCGCCATCTAGTGGTACGCCAAAGAATCACTTAATTAACACCTACTCAGTGGCCTAGTTGTTAGAGTGTCCGCCCTGAGATCGGTAGGTTGTGAGTTCAAACCCCGGCCGAGTCATACCAAAGACTATAAAAATGGGACCCATTACCTCCCTGCTTGGCACTCAGCATCAAGGGTTGGAATTGGGGGTTAAATCACCAAAATGATTCCCGGGCGTGGCACCGCTGCTGCCCACTGCTCCCCTCCCAGGGGGTGATCAAGGGGATGGGTCAAATGCATCCCCTTGATTGGTACTTTAACTTTAACTAAAGTACAGTGTTTTGTTTCCCTTTATTCAAAACACAGTGTGACTGTTCAAACGGTGTGCAATCTCACAGTGACCAAATATTAAATATACCTGTTAAATAAAACCTAGTTAATGAATACTTAGGCCTGTTACGCTACTGTATTTTATTGTTGGTCATTATGGAGGTACTTGGAGAGCCAAGTATTTTCTGAGGTGATAATTGGTAAAAAAAAAAAAAAAAGTTTGAGAACCGCTGACCTAGACCACAAGGAAGTGTTATAAATGTAGATTAAAATCTGTATGGTACTGTATGTGACTACTGTACTTTTACTTGTACGGATACTTCTACCATAACTACTGGGACTTATTGTGCAACTTATTGTCTTGTAATTAATGTACATCAGAGCTATTCAAATTGTTGTATTTTTTTGTATTTAGTGTATTCGATTCAGTAACTAGTGTTTGGATCCCACTGTACGCAATATCTGAAGAGCATGGAAAAAAGCATTTCACTGTGGTGTACTCTGCATGTGACGAATAAAACCCTTGAACCTTGAAAACCCTTGAAATCACCATAGGTGCCTTTTAACTTAAGGAACTACTCTAATCTTCTGAGACCAAGGATTGCATTGGTCGTAATGCACTACAGCAGTGTTTCTTAAACATAGTTCCATTGTTCAGAGTCATGTATAGAGAGAGCATAGCCAACTTGGTTTAAAAATTGGCAGTAAAATGGCACCCTGTAGTCACATAGGGTGTTTTTGACCAATCAGAGAGATTTTGGCCAGAGAATCTCCTAAATGATTGATCAAAAGCCCCTCACGTGACTCCAGGGCGCCATTTTGCTGCTGCCAACTTTGAAACCGAGTTGGCCAAACTCTCTCTATACTCGGCTCTGCCATTGTATGAGAGGGCCGCCATAAAATATCAGTTTTTCAGCTGTATGGGCCGCAGTGGTAATCAGTTGAAATACACTTTTCTACCACTTGTGGCAGTAATGACAATATCAAACAAAGAGAAGAAGTCTGGCGCTTAAGTCTTAGAGAAGATACTTAAGCGCAAAAATTATGACTAAAGAGGTGAAGCTGTATTTTCATTTGCACTTTAATTTATTGGCAGTTTATTTAAGAAACATCATTTAGTTATTTAGCACAACATAATTGTGTGCTAATTGACTTTTCATCTGTTATTTATGACTCCCTTCTTATGCAGTATATTTGGTTAGTACTGACCAAGCTTAAGGTTTATTGAATATGATTAAATACAAGAGTAATATTGTAAATTTTGTGTTAATACTTAAGTGGGCCTCGGGCCCCTCTGTAGTGAAAACGCCACATGCATGAAGTTGGCATGTGTGGAAAAAACGCTTCATGCAAGTGTTATT
This sequence comes from Nerophis lumbriciformis, assembly GCF_033978685.3. Lineage (NCBI taxonomy): Eukaryota > Metazoa > Chordata > Actinopteri > Syngnathiformes > Syngnathidae > Nerophis > Nerophis lumbriciformis. The sequence continues at coordinate 11,464,451 of NC_084572.2, read as the reverse complement.
CATATGTCGATTAATACAAAAAGTGGCACTACATTTACATATTGCCAAAATCAAGAAAATTTCACATTTGTGCAATGATTTTTTTCCATGTCCAATTTTACGACAAGGATGGAATACAAAAATATAGGCAAATAGAGCTACAAACTGCATTCTGTTTGTTTGATATATAAATGTATTGTTCGTCTCATCAAAAATGTAAACAATGATGGGACTAAAACTTATTCAGTTGGCACTCAAAACTTTTGTTTTTCTGGGTCCCAGCGGGATATGATGCATATTTATGGCCCTATTTTCCCATTCGCGCTTAAGGTATTTTTTCCGCGCTTAAAGTTATGCATGTTCCTTTTATTCAAATTCTCACATCCAGCCCAGGGACACGCCGACAGGGACCGTAAGTGAGGCAAAAGTGCGTAAGTCTGGAATGAAGGCGAACTCATTACTTGAGAGGCGGACTTTGCCATAATGCCCTTTTTGGGTCGTTGGAAAATGTTTTAACACTCGTAAATGTCATTAAAAATCAATGAAAAATATAACTTTCATACATTTGAAAAGGCCGTATCAATCCAGGCAGTGCTTGTCACATGTACGTGTTAGGCCATGGTGATGTAGTGTGTGTATGCAAGCTACAATAGCTTCTTCTTCCTTGCTGGATGGGAATATCAATTTGTAGATCAAACTTTGTTTCACTTATTATTTTAATCGCCCTGATGTTAATTGTGATGTTAAGAGTTCTGTTTCATAGAAATATTTGTGAAGCTGTTTGTGTGGTTTTTTTTGTGTGTGTGTGTGTGTGTATGCTTGCGGAGGGGTTTCATATTAACTGTCAAAAAATCAATGGAATCAATTAGGGGTGTGGGGAAAAAAATCGAATCGAATTCAAATCGCGATTCTCCCGTTGTACTATTTAGTATCGATTCTCATTTTTCAAAAATCTATTTTTATTTTTATTTTTTTCATTAATCAATCCAACAAAATAATACAAAGCAATACCATAACAATGCAATCCAATTCCAAAACCAAACCCGACCCAGCAACACTCAGAACTGCAATAAACAGAGCAATTGAGAGGAGACACATACACGACACAGAACAATCCAAAAGTAGTGAAACAAAAATGAATGTTATCAACAACAGTATCAATATTAGTAACAATTTCAACATAGCAGTAATTAAAAATCCCTCACTGACATTATCATTAGACATTTATAAAAAAAAAAAAAAAAATTTTAAAACAACAATAGTGTCACAGTGGCTTACACTTGCATCGCATCTCATAAGCTTGACAACACAGTGTCCAATATTTTCACAGAGATAAAATAAGTCATATTTTAGGTTCATTTAATAGTTAAAACAAATTTACATTATTGCAATCAGTTGATAAAACATTGTCCTTTACAATTATAAAAGCTTTTTACAAAAATCTACTACTCTGCTTGCATGTCAGCAGACTGGGGTAGATCCTGCTGAAATCCTATGTATTGAATGAATAGAGAATCGTTTTGAATCGGGAAAATATCGTTTTTGAATCGAGAATCGCGTTGAATCGAAAAAAATCGATTTATAATCGAATCGTGACCCCAAGAATCAATATTGAATCGAATCGTGGGACACCTAAAGATTCGCAGCCCTAGTATATATATACATACAAAGAGGATGAGCAGTAAGTTTTTGAAAGCCGACTGCTACCCGACAGATGCAACTTTATTGTGACACCAGCATCCAAAGCATTGCTAGGTGCTGAACATACAAACTAACCATTTAAAACCATAATAAAACAAACACTTACTGTAATATTTCCACTCTCGCTGGAATGCCGACCGACGGAACGCTCACATAATCCTGTTTGGATAAAGATTCAATCACAATCCTCACGAAGGGTTGTACAAAGTTGCTGCAACAAGTGTCTAGTTGTGTTTTTTTGCCATCTCGGGGATGTGAAAGTTGACCAGCCTGTCGGACCATGGCCACATCGGTCTACTACCAGGTGAGAGATGCATGAATTATAATGTCAAATTTACCTTTTGCTAGTTTGAGACGAAGCAGAAGCAGCCGCCAGCTTAAAGTGTGTCAACAAGAGCAGCGTAAACCAGTGGTCCCCAACCTTTTTGTACCTGCGGACCGGTCAACGCTTGAAAATGTGTCCCACGGACCGGGGGGGTGTATGGTATTTTATTTTTTATTTTTGTGTCATAAAGAAATACAATCATGTGTGCTTACGGAGTGTATCCCTGCAGACTGTATTGATCTATATTGATATATAACGTATATATTGTGTTTTTTATGTTGATTTAATAAAAATAAAAATGCTTTATTTTTTTTTTTATTTCTTGTGCGGCCCGGTACCAATCGGTCCACAGACCGGTACCGGGTCGCGCCCCGGTGGTTGGGGACCACTGGCGTAAACTAGCATTAGCTCACTGCCATCAATGAGCCGCTAAAATAGTCTGTCTGCATTGGCGCTTATAATAACAATATCAATATCATCAAAATGAGTGGTTGACGACATGTAAATGGAGTATTGTTGGCGGTTTCTGTTTTTTTTTTAGAGAGAGATAATATAACGCAACTGAGGACCCTAGATCTGTTGACTCAGTTGTTAGCTATTTATTTACGATTTTGAATGCATATAAAAAGCCAAGCATATGTGTTCTTGTTTTACATAAGGATTGTGAATGATAAACAGCAGATTGCTTTTAAATGTTTGCGTATTTCCAGTACAACTGATCTGATAACATGGTCAGAGCGCAGAAATGTTACTCTCGTGCCGTAGAAACTATGGAAATGACCAAAGGTGTTCGTAGCGGAATATTCAAATGTGTGGCATTTTGTCATGTTTATCAATCAATCGATCAATGTTTATTTATATAGCCCTAAATCACAAGTGTCTCAAAGGGCTGCACAAGCCACAACGACATTCACCCCAGTGGGACGTCGATGTGAATGACTATGAGAAACCTTGGAGAGGACCGCATATGTGTAACCCCCCCCCTAAACTCTAATGGTACTTTAAGGCTTGCTCCACCCAAAGCATGCATTTTGGATGAAGGCGCGCAGTGGTTGCGCACCTTTTTTTCCACTTAAGCACATGGGAGAATAGGGCCATTAGTGAATATCTGCAGGACCTATTTAAGTCCTATAATATAATCATACTACCTCGTCCAATAGAAAGCTTATATAGCACCGTCAGTGTCTTTTCTTAATACTTCCTCAATAGTTCTGATTAGTCCTCTGTTAGTGTTTCTCACGGCTCAATTAATCAATCACATTATTACAAATCATTTCTGCTCATTCCTGGTGTTATGTTGGCGTTTGACATTTCCTAACAGACAAAGACACAGACATGGAGAGAAATTAGGAGCCTTATAATCACTCTCAGTTACTAAATATAGTAATAGTATTATAGGAAAAAATACCTCACTCAAGAGTTCTCTTCGCATTGTGGGTCAAAGGTAACTTGCTCTTCTGGATTACCTTGATGAAATAACACAAAGCATTTAAGAAGAAGTGTGTGTGCGTATGTTTCAGACCAGAAAGAGTCAAATGTGCAAAGGTTTACCTTGCTCAGCATCTTCTTTCTTTCGATATCTGCGGAACCCTTGAACTAAAACACACATCACAACAACATTAGTGGAGGCAGTACGTGGTAAAGACTCACTCCACAAACATACTCCACAGTATCATCTGAGCACGCCAATCAACCGGACCAGGGTAGAATAGACCCTTATCCACTTTCTGTGTACACTAAAGGGCCATTGACAAATCAACACTTTTCCTTTGCCGAGATAATCCATCAAGTGCCAGTTGGAAGAAGTCAATAGTATGTCTTTGCATGCAGTAATCATCATTGGTTGGTTAGGAATGCGCTACATGTACTCCCTTACTTTTATTTACCGTAAATTCCGGACAATAAGCCGCTACTTTTTTTCCCTACACTTTGAACCCTGGGGCTTATAAGACGGTGCAGCCAATTTTATGATTTTTTTTTTTGTTTTTTTTTGCTGACAGCCATAAAAAAGAGTTCTCCAAAAAAAAAAAAAAAAAAAGCAAATACAATGAGAAGGTGTTTTATTTTTTGTGCTATGGCGCCTTCTTTTGGACACGTTTGCTTACTGCAGGTGCTACAGTGTCCTTTCCATTTACTGGTAGTGCTTTATTTATTTATTTTTTCCAACCAGAGTGCCGTTCAATCTTTTAGCGATCCTTAGCGTTTTTACTCGTATTGATTCTTCAGTCATCACTCCAAGCAATGGTTGTAAGTTTTACAATATCAATAAAACTTTATATTTACTAAACCGTCCCATGTCTGATGTCTGTAGGACTGTTTTCATGCATATTTGTACATGCTATCGTAATGTCATGGCACTAGCGTCATTAGCATTAGCTAATATGCTAACACGTGTACGAGTGTTTGTATTATTAACTTACAATGGCATTCTTTTTCTATTGTTTAAGTTCTACAAATTCCGCAGTAAACTCACCAAGGTGTCACATCATTGAGTCTCTTTAGCTTATTGGAGAGCAGCTTCCGCAGCTAGTGGGTCCATGATGATGACTTCTGTTTTGTTTGATCAGCCGTTTTACTGCCAGGTTACAGGCACCATTTAGAAACAATTCAGGTATGTAAATACACATTTACAGTATCTTTCTGTGTAAATAACTCATTTTATAACGTATATATCTGCAGCTTATAGTCAGGTGCAGCTATCGTATGGAAAAATATGTTCCCTGAAAATGTATTGGGTGCAGCTCTATAGTCCAGAAAATACGGATATTAACTTTTTGGATAAATTGCACTTGTCAGAGTAGATTTAATGCAACATAGGTTTTTTTACTTGACTGTTTTCTGTATAGAAGAAACACTACTTTTACTCCGTTACACTGAGTTTCATTCCGATCCCTATATATATATTTATATCATCATTATTATAATTGCTTGTAAATACATATTCATTAGAGAAACTTCTTCTAGCGGGCAGGGTCACATGACGCTGTTTAACCAATCCAACTTAAGCACTAGCGACGCTTGACTCCATTCCACCATTCCAACTACATACACACTAAAAAAGCGACATGACGTCAGACGAGACAATGTTAATGTTTACTTACGAATCATCAAAAATAATAGTTATATCATGCGCTGTCATCTGTGTCAGTAGAACTGTTCATGGCCAAACGAGTCCTTCCAAGGGTATGGGTCAATCCAGGAAAAATGCAATACAACTTTCTCTTATCGGTTGATAAGAGGAAGTTGTGTATCCTATTAAAACTATAGGACCATGTGTAAGTATTATATCAATATCATTCTAAAGTTTGGGTTACAGTTCAGAACACAGTTAGCATTCCTACAATCATGTTTCTAGACAACAGAAAAGAGTCTGATCAAAATATAGAGTGGCTTCATTAAACAGTTTCAGTTAAAAACTATATAGAGCACAGATGTCAAACTCAAGGCCTGGATGCCAGATCATTTTATGTAGCCCACGAAAGCTTTGTAATATTACTAAATGTCTTCGTTCTTTCCCTTTTGACAGAAAACAAATACATGTATTGCATGCAATTGCATATACAGTATTTTTATTCAATACTAAATATTCAAGTTATCCATTAAATTGTACGTTGTAAAAATGACAATAGATTTTGCGGTAAAGAAAAACAACTGGCTGCTCAGTCGCCAAAAATGCTCCATTTAAAAAAAATGGTACCGTTTTCCCATTTATAGTAATACATTGCAAAAACAACAACTATATATTTTAGACTAAAAAACTGTCCGCCCAGTCACCAGAATTTTACTGTAAAAAAGGGGCAGCCATAACTGCGATGTGGCTCTCAGTGAAAACAAGTTTGACACCCATGATATAAAGTGTATTTAAAAGTGTAATTGTTACAATATTGTAATTCGGGATGATGTTCAAAATCGGTTCTCCCGGTTGTTCGGTAAGAAAAGAACAGATTCCATGGACTCGAATCCCTTTTTGAGAACCGGTTCCCGTTATTGAGGCCACTATAGTAAAGAAAAAGAGTTGGTTCTTTATTCGAATCCCTGGGAACTACGGTAATCCCTTCCCACGTACAGGAAATGCCCTGTGGAACCTGCAATGTTATGCCCATTTGATTGTAGACTCTTACTGACATCTTGTGGCGATATGAAAATACGACGTGTCATTAGTTTGGGCACTTCCGGGTTGAGACAATTGAGAAGTAGACAAGTTGTGTTAGCTCTTACAAGCCTTGGAAAAGATAAGTCTGTAAGTAAACTGTTTAACTTGTTTATGTAACTCAATATTAAGGTGGAAAGTGAGTATCAAACTTAACACTAAGATGTTTATTGAAAAACGATTTTTGTGCACTGTTTCAATGGATGTTTTGAGGACTTAAAATGGCTGCCAGTCGTATATTTCCACCATCAAAATAGTTTCAACACTCAGAAGTATTTGTTTGATGATAGTACTGTATATTTGTGTGTAGCTAATATTTACATATTGTGTATTACATTTTAGTATGTTAATTGAATCACATAGCTTATACATTTGTCATTGTGTGTATTTCAGTTTAAAAAATAAATAAAAAATAACAGTCCAGTGCAAGACAAAAGTAAAGATAGGAAAAGACAAAGCAAGATCAACAATAAAGAGCCTAAATGGATTCATCTGCTTTGGATTGTTTGTTAGCTGTCTGTCAAGCTGTATAACCTCAACATGTATAGTGAGGGCAGAACAGGCAATATGCAATTATTGCCAGGCTTCACTCTCATGTAAGGGGGGAAGAATTGTTGATTGATGACTGTGGTGTTCTTAGTGTCATAGTGTGTGTAGTTAGTATGTTCCAATAGCAGCAGAAGTGCACTTTTTGGAGAGCTGTATTATTTTCAGTTTTGTGCCCATGGGACTGATTTTTTTTAACACTATATTATTATTTATACACCTATAGTGATCACAGAGACAGGTTGTTTTTGTGTTACTGTATGTATTTGTTTTTCTGAAAAATCCCACTTAATATACTTTGGGTAACAGTCAATATATTTTATTTTTTTTAGGGGGGTAACAGTCAATATTTATTTTTTATTTTTATTTTTTTCTTATAAAATAAAAGTGAGCTTTTGTTAAACCAAATATTGTGTTTTTTTCCATATACAATAACCTATCTGGATTCGATAAGAGAATCGATAAGGAATCGGTTCGATAAGAGGATTCAATAATGGGCTTGAACTCGATAATTTCTTATCAAACATCATCCCTAATTGTAACAGGTATATTTGGGTAAATAGTTGGAATAAACCAAAAAATTTCGCTTGCCAAATCCTTCATTTTTTTAATAAATGCAAATCAACAATAAAATTGTGCTTTTAACATGTTTGCAATAATAAAAAATATCTTGCGGGCTCTCTCTTACACTGACTGTGTGGGAACTACTGTATGTTAGCGTATTTGTCAGCGTAAGTTCCAGCCCTGATTACTACCCACCTCTGCCTGTGCACTAATCAGCATTTTAGGATGAGATGGATGGATTTTCTCGGCAAAGGAGAAGAGATCGCAGATTCTGACAGACTTGTCAATCATATTTAAGAGAAATAGGCCTCTTGAGTACTCGGAAAAAAGTTTTACATCTTTGTGATCAGCTCATGAAAAGTGGCAGCAAAAACAAAAGTGTTTATATTTTTGTTCAGTGTATTGATGCTTAATGTTTAAAAAAATTTATATATACAAACAACATATATATATATTTAAATCCAGTGCAACACACAAAGAAAAAGTTGAAACAAATTTACACACCTCATCAAACTAGTTAGAAATAAAGAAGTGCATGTAGGAACTAGCATGGAATGACATGGGAAATGTGCCAGTAGATAGAAGACTACCACTAAAACTAACATTCAAGGGCTTGTTTACACGAGAACCATCTGGCAAAAATAGCTTTGGGAAAATTCCACTTGTGGATGATGAAAACATGAAGGAACAGACCACTTTGCAGCGTGATAGTCAGATGGCAGCTTTTGCTCTAATGCTTTCATGTCTTATGTGGGCATCCTCTAATTTCTATGCCACTCAAAGGTCAGATTGTAACTGAGCCTCGTTAAAGAGCTAAAGTGGCACATGCACAACAACAACAACCCTGTGTTCTGCCATTCAAAAATGGATGTGACACGCTTGCAGATCCCTTCTGTTTGCAGAGAGTTGTACTCGCAACACTATAGAAAATAGCGAGCATAAATGCACAAAGAAAAGAGAACATTATCGTTCTCCTGACAAGACAAGACAATTTTATCTTTGATCGCCATGACACTGTCACGCTCTTTTGACTGTTTTGGACTCATGTTTGCTTTTTCCCAGAGTGGTATTTCAGTTCCTGTCCTATGGCCCTTATTTTGTTATTCTCCAGTGTTTCCCACACATTCATTTATTTGTGGCGGCCCGCCACGAAAGAATTACGTCCGCCACAAATGGATTTTTTGGCTTTTGACTCGCTCGACCGCTCATAAAAGCAATGGGACTCTGTCTGTGAATGTACCTTGTAGTTACAACTCCGGTGCAGTAGGTGGCGGTAGCCTACTATGCATTGTAACTCCGCCAATAGCACTTAATTCACCTGGTGGGCCAGAAGAAGAAGAAGACGGCGGAGTAAAAGAACGGACCGACCGGATCAAAATACGAGGGTAATATAGGTTGTAGGTAGATAAGTTATAGCTGCATCGCTCGCGGCTCGTCATATATTTAACGTTAATCCGCGATTTCACCGAGCGTTTCACTCACGATGAGCAGCCTGACGCTGCTTCATTAACACCGCCGCTGTTGTCACGTCACGTGTTACCATACCGACGAGCTAACGTGTCCAGGTTATAACCCTGTTGTCAATAAACATACGTGGAGACAGTGCTTCAGATACTGCATTAATAATGAAGCTAAATTGTCCACTGTCCACTGCAGCATGTGAATGCAATGAAAAGAATAAAATCTGAGCCAACCAGCTGTTAAAATGTTGTCCAGGTTAATGTTTTGGCCATTAAAGGCCCTTCATTTCAAGATTTCAACTGTGATCGGGCTTTAAACAGGTGGCTGACCTGTTCAGATGGGTGTAACTCAGGGGTGCTCACACTTTTTCTGCAGGCGAGCTACTTTTCAATTGATCAAGTCGTGGGGATCTACCTCATTCATATATATAATTTATATTTACTTATTTATGAAATATATGTTTTTGTTAACAAGTTAAAGGTGTTTAATGATAATGCAAGCATGTTTAACACATATAGTTAATATTGTTAATAGATTAAAGGTGTTTAATGATAATACAAGTATGTTTAATACATATAGTTAATATTGTTAACAAGTTAAAGGTGTTTAAAGATAATACAAGCATGTTTAACATATATTGTTAATAAATTAAAAGTGTTTAATGATAATACAAGTATGTTTAATACATATAGTTAATATTGTTAACAAGTTAAAGGTGTTTAATGACAATACAAGCATGTTTAACACATATAGTTAATATTGTTAACAAGTTAAAGGTGTTTAAAGATAATACAAGCATGTTTAACACATATAGTTAATATTGTTAACAAGTTAAAGGTGTTTAAAAATAATACAAGCATGTTTAACACATATAGATTCCTTTCTTTCATGAAGACAAGAATATAAGTTGGTGTATTACCTGATTCTGATGACTTGCATTGATAGGAATCAGACAGTGGTGCTGATAATGTCCGCATTTTCGAATGGAGGAGAAAAAAAGTCCTCCTTTCTGTCCAATACCACATGAAAGTGGTTGGTTTTTGGCATCTTATTTGTCCAGCTTCTGTACTCCTTTGTATACACTTTACAAGAAATACATTGTCCGCAAACTCCGTAGCTTGCTAGCTTGTGCACGCCAGCTTTCTGAGACTCTTATTTTGTTAGCGCAACTGTGCAGTCGGTCTTTGGAGTTTTGACGACAGGTACGGCGCCAGAGTCTGTTGAAATAAAGTGTTTCTCGCCTTCCTGTCGGTAATTTTAATGAGCTAAATATGTACATAAAGTGTTGTACTTATATTCCAACTCCGCGTTCTTCTTGGTCATCGCCGCTGCCGCCGTCACCCCCCGCCCCCCGACCACACCACCACAAATAGATGCCTGTCCTGTGGGAAACACTGTTCTCACTTCTTCATTTCCAAGCACAGGCATCCAAACCTGCTACCCGATTGGCAACCAGGGCACACCTGAGCCCGTTTGCCAACCAGGCTCCTATTTATTTTAGCAATGTCTGACAGACCGCGTCGTTTCATTGTTGTTTCTCCCAGGGATCAATAAAGTACTTTCTATTCTATATCGCATATCAATGCTATGCTCTGTTGTTTCATTTGGCTATGCCTAATGATAGATCAAAGATTGGTTGTGCTTTTAGAAGACGTTGTGCTTTTACTTAAAATTCGCCTTCTTTGCTTTTTCCCCCCACGACCTCGTTAGTATTTTTCTCTTGCTCATTAAATCGTATTATTTCCTCACCATCTCCCATCAATCTCGTCTGTTGCATCTTGGTGTCACACCATGTTTAGATTACAGTTGAGTGCATTGAAAACAAAACATGTAGATTGTTACGCTAACTGCTTAAGTAAAATGGGGTAAAAGCTCAGCATAAAGGAACGATATAGTTTATTCTTGTCACATCATCAAAACATGTCAATACACCTCTTTTCAAACCAATTACACACTTCCGGCTTCACAATAATAGTGTCACATTCAGTTTAACTACAGTAACATCATGAAAAATATCTTAAATTGTGATCATGCTTTGATTGTCAAAGATGTCTTGTAATGTAATTTGTGATATTTATACTGAAATAAATGCTAGTACATCAGTTGAGGACTATAGGTTGTATTCACCTGACGTCACATCCGGCTTGTTATAACTATACGAGGCTCAAAGGGTTGGGGCAGCGAGCGTCTGTTATCATCGCTTTCAGGGCAACATTTTACCTTTCTCAAAGAAAAATGCCCTATGCTTGTGTTGTTTTAGGCTGTTGGGACGGTTTAAATTGCAAAAAGGATAAAAGTTCCTTGAAAGGTAATCAAGAAGAACGAAAGAAGTCAAGATTTTATGAAAGAAAATGAGCAAAAGGGCATGCACACCAGTAAAAAAAGGCATACCGGGTAATCAAAAAACGCACAAGTTTGCCATGATCCCTTTGTGAAAGGTTTGTTTTAAAGGGGAACATTATCACCAGACCTATGTAAGCGTCAATATATACCTTGATGTTGCAGAAAAAAGACTATATTTTTTTAACCGATTTCCGAACTCTAAATGGGTGAATTGTGGCGAATTAAACGTCTTTCTAATATTCGCTCTTGGAGCGATGACGTCACAACATCGGGAAGCAATCCGCCATTTTCTCAAACACCGAGTCAAATCAGCTCTGTTAGTTTCCGTTTTTTCGACTGTTTTCCGTACCTTGGAGACATCATGCCTCGTCGGTGTGTTGTCGGAGGGTGTAACAACACGAACAGGGACGGATTCAAGTTGCACCAGTGGCCCAAAGATGCGAAAGTGGCAAGAAATTGGACGTTTGTTCCGCACACTTTACCGACGAAAGCTATGCTACGACAGAGATGGCAAGAATGTGTGGATATCCTGCGACACTCAAAGCAGATGCATTTCCAACGATAAAGTCAAAGAAATCTGCCACCAGACCCCCATTAAATCTGCCGGAGTGTGTGAGCAATTCAGGGACAAAAGACCTCGGTAGCACGGCAAGAGAAGAATATTGACCCTAGCTTCCCTGGCCTGCTCACATCAACTCCAAAACTGGACAGATCAGCTTTCAGGAAAAGAGCTATGTCTACAGAATATATTAATTGATGAAAATTGGGCTGTCTGCACTCTCAAAGTGCATGTTGTTGCCAAATGTATTTCATATGCTGTAAAACCTAGTTCATAGTTGTTAGTTTCCTTTAATGCCAAACAAACACATACCAATCGTTGGTTAGAAGGCGATCGCCGAATTCGTCCTCGCTTTCTCCCGTGTCGCTGGCTGTCGTGTCGTTTTCGTCGGTTTCGCTTGCATACGGTTCAAACCGATATGGCTCAATAGCTTCAGTTTCTTCTTCAATTTCATTTTCGCTACCTACCTCCACACTACAACCATCCGTTTCAATACATTCGTAATCTGTTGAATCGATTAAGCCGCTGAAATCCGAGTCTGAATCCGAGCTAATGTCGCTATATCTTGCTGTTCTTTCCGCCATGTTTGTTTGTATTCACTATGTGACGTCACAGGAAAATGGATGGGTGTTTATAACGATGGTTAAAATCTGGCACTTTGAAGCTTTTTTTAGGGATATTGCGTGATGGGTAAAATTTTGAAAAAAACTTCGAAAAATATAATAAGCCACTGGGAACTGATTTTTAATGGTTTTAACCATTCTGAAATTGTGATAATTTTCCCCTTTAAATATATTTAGGGTTCAGTATTTCCAACTGAAGTTTTATATTGATATTATTTTTATTTCTTAAAACACATTTTGTAAGTATTTTGTAAAGCACCAACTCGGCGAGTCTAAATAAAAGTAAGAAAATGTGAGCAAAACCTAAAAGGAGAGTGGCCGTGCGCGACCCGAGGGTCCCTGGTTCAATCCCCACCTTCTACCAACCTCGTCATGTCCGTTGTGTCCTGAGCAAGACACTTCACCCTTGCTCCTGATGGGTGCTGGTTAGCGCCTTGCATGGCAGCTCCCTCCATCAGTGTGTGAATGTGTGTGTGAATGGGTAAATGTGGAAGTAGTGTCAAAGCGCTTTGAGTACCTTGAAGGTAGAAAAGCGCTATACAAGTACAACCCATTTATCATTTATTTATTTATTTTACAAATGAACCGCACCTAAGTTAATTTGCAAGCAGACGGGTCTTGGCCCACTCGTTCGGTGTACACTGCGAATGATTGCGTTCAAACTTGACCCAACAAACCATACTCGCAGAAGACACAGTTCATATTAACTGAACCAAACATGACATGTGAACGCACTCTGTAGCGCACTACTACTTACAACATCCCTTGCTGATCCGCTTCCACAGCAGCAGTCCAATGATGATAGTGCCCAAAACCACCAATGGCGCCATTATTTTAGTGACCAGATCAGTGCCTTGTTTAGGTTTTCCCAGACCTGAAAAGATCAGAAATAAATGACAGCATTTTGGGTCCAGTAAATCTGGTTTTGACAAACAGGAGGAGCACACAAACCAGCACAAATAATGTTTAATTACTGGGAACACTTCTTTGTAGATAATTAGATTATTAGATAATATATTTTGTTAACGTTCCCTTTGATCCCTAAGTGAAAGGGAAAGTTAACACAATTTATGGTTGGGATCTCATCGTAGTTTTGTAACACGCTTTTTGTTATTCTTTTTAACACCACAGAATATCATATATCCTAAAAATCAAACATTACTATTTATCAGTTGTGGTACTCACAAAAATATTTTGTGAAATAAAACCCTTAAATTAAATGCAAAGATACTTATGTTTATTGATACAATACATCAGGAGTTTATAATCTTTTTGACCTTGGGGCCCACTCACATATTAAAACTGAATTAGTAATCTTAGTCTTGTTTTTTTTGAAACCATGTGTTAATCACAAATATTGATTTATTTAACACATGAACCTTAGGGTTAGGTCAGGCTGATTAGACAAATATGTACTAATCAAATTAACTGCATAAGAAGGGACGGACAAAAACAATTGTACATACAATAATGCTAAAATAAATAAACTAAATTAATAATGAATATGTTTGTACTAAACTGTCAATACAATTAAAGTGTAAATATAAATACAGCTTCACCACTTTAGTCATAATGTTTGCACTTGAGAAACTTCTAGACATCTTTTTATGTTTGATATTGTCATCACTGCCACAAGTGGTGGACAAATGTATTACAACTGAGTACCGCTGGGGCCTATACCGACCAGAGCAGAGAAACAGATATTTTTTGGCGGCACGGCCCAACAATGTTTAAGAAACACTGCAATACATCACTGGATAGATTTGCCCAGTATTTCAGGTGCAAGCATAATAATGTTGTGCCATAACAATGCATACCTGTCAACATTTGTACATTAAAACATGGGAAATTTCCTGGGAAAATGGGTCAAAATATTGGATTTTTGTTTTTAACACAATTTGTCTAACCTGACCCTTGCCAGACCCTTGTAGTTTCCTGAGCTTAACACAAGGGTCTGGACTCGAAGGCATTGCAAACTCCTTCCAGATAGCAAAAAATAATGAACCAATCAGGATCGCCGGGCGGGATTTTATAGATGTGAACGTCACGGTTTGATTCCGATATGAGTGGTTGAAGTAGCACGTCATTCAAGATAACGGACAAGTGGTTTATCCAATCACATACAATGATTTTTTTTACAAGGCCCTGGCTTCTGAAATACATCTCTTATTGAGAAGTCCCAGATCAATGTGTGGAGCTCAGCGAACGACAAGGATCTGGCGAGAGTCAGGTTATAATTTGTCATTAAATCAATTGGAAACAAATTCATAATTCATGGACTGGACCCTACATCCTCTGTAGCACAAGAGTGCGTCACCATCCACTAATGCAGTTGGTGGATTTAATATATGGTTTCCGAGTGAAAAACCCTCTAATATTGTGTTAATAAAGATTTCAAAAATCCTGCGTTCCTTTACAGTACCTATACCGATTTTAAGACAGTTTTCAAGCTGGCTTCCTTAATTTCTTCCTCGATGTTACAGAAATCAAGTGAAAGTGTGATCAGCTGCCTGCTCTTCTTTTGCTAAGGATAAAAGGTATCCTATTTGTCAAAAACAAAATGTGCAAAGCAATTGTAAATGTTTTTTCAGACGCTAAAATGAATCACTGCAATGTCCCAATCCTGTTGTTCATGTTCATGAGCCAGTCAATAGATTCATGTCACAACCCTCAAGTTTTTATTAAATTCTAAAATCTAACATTTACCAATGGAGAACAAATTTGTATAGAAAAATGGTAAAAATCTACAGAACAAAGTAAATTTTCAGTTCATATCATATCTAACATTTTTTAGACTCACTTTTTTTATCTCACCCACAACGTATACTCTCTCGTACAGTGTCCATTGCAATGAATTATTGATTATCTGGCTACTTCTAGCGACTTTTAGGACAGCTATAGCTTCTTTTAGAGGAGTTGGCAACGCTGTTTACTTTCACTCTGCAAAAAGCTTGAAAAAAGTTTGCCCTGTTGACATGTTAACTTTTGAGCTCATACACGCTTCCAAAACATGAAGTTGAGTCTTGATAAGGAACAAGAAGGACCTGATCCAGTGATGTTGCAATAGTTTAAGAGACGTGCAGTTACAAGATTAATCTTTTAATCATACATTTTGTCGAAATACTCCGACATCACATGTGGTTTTAGGTATCCATGCTCAATTGCCAAGACGACAGATGGATGAACTTGTTTTGGCAGCTCTGAACTATACACAGTATTGAAGACCTATTCAGATGGTGGTCCAAATCTGGCTTATTACGGACACCACAATGGTCTATGACAGGGATATTCAACTAAATTGTTTCGGTGGCCAAATTTACAGAAAGCTGAGGACCGGGCGGAAAGACTTCTCCCTTCACTATTAATTTTATTTTGTATATTCCAGAGAACCAGCATCCGCTACAGAACACATTTGATTTTGTTTGTGTTTATTGTGTCAAAGTTACAGGAGTGCTGTGCTGTTTTTAAGGACATTTATAAAACATTTTAGTTTCTCACAAGTTTTTTTTATCTGAACTCGCAAGCCACCAGTTGAACAGTTAAAATGATGAAAAAGAAAGGACCTAAAACGGAACCTTGAGGAACACCACTGGTATAACTAACAAATGACCACTGACTGCATCGGAACTAAATAAGCTACGGCAACACCTTAGTTCCACAAACCACATTTTGAAAAAACGTCCAAAAAGGAGAGGACTTAAAGAGGTGCCTGGAGGAATCACACTTTTTGACCCTAGTGTTTGCTTGCAAGGTTATAAATGAATGAATGAATGAATGAATTGTATTTATATAGCCCTTTTTCACAATTGTCTCTGAGTGCTGTGCATTGATAAACCCATACATTCAAGTTTGGTGGTGGTAAGCTACAAACCCCGTTTTCATATGAGTTGGGAAATTGTGTTAGATGTAAATATAAACGGAATACAATGATTTGCAAATCATTTTCAACCCATATTCAATTGAATGCACTACGAAGACAACAAATTTGATGTTCAAACTCATAAACTTTATTTTTTTTTTGCAAATAATAATTAACTTAGAATTTCATGGCTGCAATACGTGCCAAAGTAGTTGGGAAAGGGCATGTTCACCACTGTGTTACATCACCTTTTCTTTTAACAACACTCAATAAACGATTGGGAACTGAGGAAACTAATTGTTGAAGCTTTGAAAGTGGAATTCTTTCCCATTCTTGTTATATGTAGAGCTTCAGTCGTTCAACAGTCCGGGGTCTCCGCTGTCGTATTTTACGCTTCATAATGCGCCACACATTTTCGATGGGAGACAGGTCTGGACTGCAGGCGAGCCAGGAAAGTACCCGCACTCTTTTTTTACGAAGTCACGCTGTTGTAACACGTGCTGAATGTGGCTTGGCATTGTCTTGCTGAAATAAGCAGGGGCGTCCATGAAAAAGACGGCGCTTAGATGGCAGCATATGTTGTTCCAAAACCTGTATGTACCTTTCAGCATTAATGGTGCCTTCACAGATGTGTAAGTTACCCATGCCTTGGGCACTAATGCACCCCTATACCATCACAGATGCTGGCTTTTGAACTTTGCGTCGATAACAGTCTGGATGGTTCGCTTCCCCTTTGGTCCGGATGACACGATGTGGAATAATTCCAAAAACAATTTGAAATGTGGACTCGTCAGACCACAGAACACTTTTCCACTTTGCATGAGTCCATCTTAGATGATCTCGGGCCCAGAGAAGCCGGCGGCGCTTCTGGATGTTGTTGATAAATGGCTTTTGCTTTGCATAGTAGAGCTTTAACTTGCACTTACAGATGTAGCGACAAACTGTATTTAGTGACAGTGGTTTTCTGAAGTGTTCCTGAGCCCATGTGGTGATATCCTTTAGAGATTGATGTCGGTTTTTGATACAGTGCCGTCTGAGGGATCGAAGGTCATGGTCATTCAATGTTGGTTTCCGGCCATGCCGCTTACGTGGAGTGATTTCTCCAGATTCTCTGAACCTTTTGATGATATTATGGACCGTAGATGTTGAAATCCCTAAATTTCTTGCAATTGCACTTTGAGAAACGTTGTTCTTAAACTGTTTGACTATTTGCTCACGCAGTTGTGGACAAAGGGGTGTACCTCACTCCATCCTTTCTTGTGAAAGACTGAGCATTTTTTGGGAAGCTGTTTTATACCCAATCATGGCACCCACCTGTTCCCAATTAGCCTGCACACCTGTGGGATGTTCCAAATAAGTGTTTGATGAGCATTCCTCAACTTTATCAGTATTTAATGCCACCTTTCCCAACTACTTTGTCACGTGTTGCTGGCATCAAATTCTAAAGTTAATGATTATTTGCAAAAAAAAAAAATGTTTATCAGTTTGAACATCAAATATGTTGTCTTTGTAGCATATTCAACTGAAAATGGGTTGAAAATGATTTGCAAATCATTGTATTCCATTTATATTTACATCTAACACAATTTCCCAACTCATATGGAAACGGGGTTTGTACATTTATACCAATGTGGGTGTCACTGGAACAAGCTGGCTGAAGTATCTTGCCCAAGAACACAACGGCAGCGACTATGATGGCCGATGCTGGGCTTTAACCAGGAACCCTCAAGTTTCTGGACGGCTGCGTTTCCCACTGAGTCACTCAGGCCAATTTGTGTAAAATGTCAATGCAAGGATCTGCCGATGTGTTTACAGTGGTACAAATTACATCAGGAGAACTTGGGAATTTTCTGCAAAAATGTTTGTCTCCCAAATTTTGAAATGAACTCGCCGGCCAGTTGAATAGCCCTGGTCTGTAAACTCAGATTAACAGCCAATCACAGCAGAGAACTCAGGTCAAATACCCTCCTGAGAACAAGCCTCCTCTGCAGTGGAGAGTGGTGTTTGCATAATAGTTTTTTTTCCCCTGCATAAATAACTCTGAGAAAAGAAATAGGCCAAAAAAAACTTTCTTAAGAAAACAATTTATGTCCTATAGAAGAGCTTCAACTAGTGTGAACATTATTGCCTCTGATTTAATTCATGACTTTTTTCATGAGTACCACTTAAAGTTTTAGGATACAATAAAGTCTCACTTGGACTATTGGACATAATACACAAAATAAGAGTAATACTTAAGGAAAAAGTCTGGAATTTGGATAGCCCTGCTGTATTGTTGTCTGCTGTCAGTGTTGACAGAAGTGCAGTCTTTTTTTCTATTCGACTTTAGATCTAAAGATTTTAGAAAGACTTTGAATCAGATTTGGAGGTACGATGGACCTTACTGATAAGTACGTCAAAACAACTGCATAAGAAAATCTAAGTTGTTTTTTTTAGCTCACCTTGAAAACAAAAGTAAACATCCAGTGATCATGTTATGACAAAACTTCTGTGACATGCAAGCCTGCAGCCTTTACTCGTTCAGTTTTGGACTAACCTGTCTGAAACTTCTTAAAAGATACTCGTAGATCAGGGTGTTTTTCTTTTGTGTCAATGATTAACGAAAATAATTAGACAAAAGTCTCTGGTACAATTCTTGCAGGACTAGTTTGGTCTTGAATTGAAAATGGTGCAGTTCGTGTTGCCTCAGCAGTATTGTGAATAAATCCAAAATATCAAAAAAATGCTTCAAAATCTGAATCCAAATAATTCCGTATTAATACACACACACAGGAGTAGTACCTACTTGCACTCTTCTTGGAGGATAACAGTGTGGCATTGCCGTACTGTCCGCCAGCGGTGTTGAACACCACGCAGGTGTACTCAGAGGCGTTCTCCTCTGGCGGCACATTGAGCTTGCTGGAGAGGTGGAACAGTCCGTTTTGTGTCACATTCGCCTCGGTTTTATTGGATCTGATTTCCTTCCTCGTGGGTCCGAAAAACCAACCCAGTCTGGCCATTGGGTAGCCTTCTGAGCTGCAGGTCAAGGTGACTTGTGACTTTGGCGAGACATCCATGGGGGTGGAGAGGATGGTCGGTTGGCTGTATCTGGCTGTGACAAAAAACAAAGCGAAAGTAACAACTATAGTAACAACTATATGGACCATGGCAGAAGACTTAAGGGGGACATACAGTGAAACCTCGATTTAAGAACCCCTTATCGTACCAACTTTTCAATTTACAAACCACGGACCAAATTAAAAAAGTATCCTCTGATGTACGAACCTTGTCTCAGTTGACGATAGTTTCATTCACCCCTTGTGTGTCTCGCAAAGTCACCATTTTGTGCCTGCAACACATCCATTGTGGGCGGGCTGATCGATCTCCGTGTTTATTCCTTAACTACTGTGCTACTTTGTGTGCATTTTAATTGTTTTTTTAGCCGGTTTACAAAATGTGTCAAGTTTTGTTAGCTCAATATGAGTCCAAAGAAAGCAACGGGCAAGCCAATTGTGGGTTGAAACATTCAGGAAGTATCCACAGCGTTGTCAAGCCTGCTCCCCCCCCCCCTCCCCCCACCCCTTTACCTGAAGTCAGTTCAGCTTGTTGTTGTTTTGCCTTTGTTATTAAATATAAATTTGATCCATCATCCCCTTAAAGGGGAACATTATCACCAGACCTATGTAAGCGTCAATATATACCTTGATGTTGCAGAAAATATTTTTTTTTTTAACCGATTTCCGAACTCTAAATGGGTGAATTTTGGCGAATTAAACGCCTTTCTATTATTCGCTCTCGGAGCGATGACGTCACAACGTGACGTCACATCGGGAAGCAATCCACCATTTTCTCAAACACCGAGTCAAATCAGCTCTGTTATTTTCCGTTTTTTCGACTGTTTTCCGTACCTTGGAGACATCATGCCTCGTCGGTGTGTTGTCGGAGGGTGTAACAACACGAACAGGGACGGATTCAAGTTGCACCAGTGGCCCAAAGATGCGAAAGTGGCAAGAAATTGGACGTTTGTTCCGCACACTTTACCGACGAAAGCTATGCTACGACAGAGATGGCAAGAATGTGTGGATACCCTGCGACACTCAAAGCAGATGCATTTCCAACGATAAAGTCAAAGAAATTGAATCTGCCGGAGTGTGTGAGCAATTCAGGGACAAAAGACCTCGGTAGCACGGCAAGCAATGGCGGCAGTTTGTTCCCGCAGACGAGCGAGCTAAACCCCCTGGATGTCTTGGCTCACACCGTCCCTTATGCCACCGAAGATGATCAAGAGAAGAATATCGACCCTAGCTTCCCTGGCCTGCTGACATCAACTCCAAAACTGGACAGATCAGCTTTCAGGAAAAGAGCGCGGATGAGGGTATGTCTCCAGAATATGTTAATTGATGAAAATTGGGCTGTCTGCACTCTCAAAGTGCATGTTGTTGCCAAATGTATTTCATATGCTGTAAACCTAGTTCATAGTTGTTAGTTTCCTTTAATGCCAAACAAACACATACCATTCGTTGGTTAGAAGGCGATCGCCGAATTCGTCCTCGCTTTCTCCCGTGTCGCTGGCTGTCGTGTCGTTTTCATCGGTTTCGCTTGCATACGGTTCAAATCGATATGGCTCAATAGCTTCAGTTTCTTCTTCAATTTCGTTTTCGCTACCTGCCTCCACACTACAACCATCCGTTTCAATACAGGCGTAATCTGTTGAATCGCTTAAGCCGCTGAAATCCGAGTCTGAATCCGAGCTAATGTCGCTATAGCTTGCTGTTCTATGTGCCATGTTTGTTTGTGTTGGCATCACTATGTGACGTCACAGGAAAATGGACGGGTGTATATAACGATGGTTAAAATCAGGCACTTTGAAGCTTTTTTTAGGGATATTGCGTGATAGGTAAAAATTTGAAAAAAACTTTGAAAAATAAAATAAGCCACTGGGAACTGATTTTTAATGGTTTTAACCCTTCTGAAATTGTGATAATGTTCCCCTTTAAGTTTGTTTAATATACAGTACTGTATAGTGAAACCTCGATATATTGACTTAATTGTTTCTTGGACAGGGTTTGTAAATCTAAATGTTTGTATAGTGAAGCAAATGTTTTCATAAGAAACAATGTAAATACGAATAATACAAAACACAATACAAAGTGCTATACATTAGAGTACATCAAACAAACATAAGTGGTGAGGGATTAACTTTCTATTAAATACGAAGCCAAAACAAGGAAAAGCTAAACTGTCCTCTGTATGCGCTTCTCTGCCAACACGCGCACACACACACAACTCCCTTTGGTGCCCTCACAAACAGTCAAAAATCCTTAACTTTAACAACCATATTGCTACAATAATAAACATTTAAAAAAGTAACATCCACTTACGAGAAAGGAGCAGGCAAACGGGGATCGCAAAGGGGGCGAGAGGGAGGGTCAGTGTGTGTATTAATGTGTGTGTTATTGGAAAATGTGCCGCTGAGATGTAAGTCTGCTTTGGCATATTTTTCCAAAAAAGTCCAGTCTCATCACAAGTAAAACTTGCTGTGGTACTAAGCCTGCTTTGTCGATTCTTCCAAACTTGCGAGCGCCATTAATGTACCGTATATTCCGGGCTATAGAGCGCACCGGTGTTTAAGCCGCATCTACCAAATTTAAGAAGAAAAAATATGTTTACATATATTAGCCGCACAGGACCATAAGACGCAGATACACAGTACATATGCCGATACGAATGATTTTGTTAATGTTTATTTATATACCTTAAGTGTTTCCAAATGGTGCTTGTCACACTGCAGTAAAATGGCTGATCAAAAAAAAAAAAAAATCATCGTCATGAATCAATCAGCTAAACAGACTCACTAACTCCAGTGACGTTTTGACGAATTTACAAAAACTCAAATGTTTAAACAAAAAAAGACGTGCGCTGTATTTATTTCGGTGAAACATGCACCAAGCTCTCTGTTCCATGAGACAGCTACCCAAAAACTTGCTGCTCTGAACAGGGCTGTTTAGAGAGCATTGTAATTATTGGTCCTTGGGTTATTTCGACTGAATCGTGCCAATTAACACAACTAGGAACTATTGTAATCTGCGGAAAAAATGGCGTCAAAGTTTCCTTTAGCTAAGCATACGCTGTCAAAGTTCTCACCTGCGACATAGAGGTTGGTTGAGGTTTCATCCATACCTCTCCTAGTAATCACCACACATGTGTACTCTCCCTCGTCAGCCACTGACATGTTAGCAATAAGCAGGGACACGTTCATGTTCTTCAGCCACGACTCAGTGAAGGAAAATCTTGCCTTCTTCGAATAATTGTCAGGATTTTCAAATGTCAGCAGGACGTCGTCGTCCTTCTTCCAATAAACCATCATGACAGTTGCATTTTTGGCCTCTTCTGAGGTTATGATGCCACAATTCAACATTGACTGATGACCATATTTCCCCACGTTGTCTGTCTTGCATTCCAACTTCACGAAAGCTGTGGGAAAAACCTCACTTTTAGAAATCATAGATGATATCAGATGATATTGTCATATCGAGGAGTGTCCCGATACAACTTTTTCACTTTTGATGCGATAGCCCTGAGAAGAGACGAATACCGATATTAATCAGATACGCTGTCAGCATAAATCCTAGTGCATACTTGTATCATTTTGTAGTGTGGAATGTTAGGATACGCTTGAACAAGTGAAATTACTCAGAGAACAATGCTAGGTATGAAAACCATATATTATGCTGTCTTCAAATTGAAGTGGAGTGGTAATTGTTTTTTTTGTCAACACCTTTGTGGTCACAATTCATCAAGTTAATTTGATGACACAGTAAATTGAATGATGTGGACACGTTTGTTACTGGATACTTTCCTAATGCGTGTGCCTTGTATCTGTAAGTAATATGCAACTTTAATTATTTGGTACTTGTTTATATTGACAAATGTGTTTTTAGACTGAAATATTGTTCAATTAAGGACACTTACTACACATGTCTAGCTTGTGTGCTATTGTGTACTTAGCTGTTGTGCAGCTGCTAGTCTTCTAGGGCTGTGAATCTTTGGGTGTGCCACGATTCGATTCAATATCGATTTTTTCCCGATTCAAAACGATTCTCTATTCATTCAATACATAGGATTTCAGCAGGATCTACCCCAATCTGCTGACATGCAAGCAGAGTAGTAGATTTTTGTAAAAAGCTTTTATAATTGTAAAGGACAATGTTTTATCAACTGATTGCAATAATGTAAATTTGTTTTAACTAGTAAATGAACCAAAAATATGACTTATTTTATCTTTGTGAAAATATTGGACACAGTGTGTTGTCAAGCTTATGAGATGCGATGCAAGTGTAAGCCACTGTGACACTATTGTTCTTTTTTTAAATTTTTTATAAATGTCTAATGATAATGTCAATGGGGGATTTTTAATCACTGCTATGCTGAAATTGTAACTAATAACGATACTGTTGTTGATAATATTCATTTTTGTGTCACTACTTTTGGTTTGTTCTGTGTCGTGTTTTGTGTCTCCTCTCAATTGCTCTGTTTATTGCAGTTCTGAGTGTTGCTGGGTCGGGTTTGGTTTTGGAATTGGATTGCATTGTTATGGTATTGCTGTGTATTGTTTTGTTGGATTGATTAATTAAAAATAAATAAATAAATAAATAAAATAAAAAAATTAAAAAAATACAAATACAATTTTTAAAAAAACAAAGTTTTTAAAAAAATGAGAATCGATTCTGAATCGCATAACGTGGGAATCGCGATTCCAATTCGAATAGATTTTTCCCACACCCCTATAGCCTACCATGTTTGCCTTTTGAAAATCACTTTACTGAAATAAAAGACAAAACTAACTTTGTGTGTTTATTGGAGGGCATTTAGATGTTAATTGGCTGTCCAGATTTGCACAAGTAAACTCACTGCAGACTGCTTGCATCGGAGCTTATCGGAGAATTCAGATGCGAGGCGATATCATCCGATTTTGCTTATAATTGGACCAATATCATTATATCGGATTGGGACACTCCTACTCATATCATGATGCATCATACCGTTGGTCATCGTAGTTTGTCCACTGACACAGATCGCTATCAGCAACCACAACAGCATACTAGCAGAGGCCATTGTTGTTTACCTGCAAGACATTACTGTTGGTCATTAAAGAATGTTTATGACATGGCATCAAACTCAAATAAAAAAAATACATTTGTGATTTCCCTTCCTGGTTCGATGACCCGCCCTATCTTGCCTCTGATCTTGACTCATTATAGTAAACAACCAACCAAATAATCAAATGTAAATAACCAAATGTATTTCTAATGTATATACTTGTTCCTATGCTATCTGAACTCACTATGTTCTCTGCTCGCTGTACATATCCTACCAAGTCAGACCTACACTGTTTCAATGCCCATTTCTCTGATGATGCAATTGTTGATAACTAAAGTGCTGTTATCAACCAAATCCTCCTCATCCCACCTCCCGGATTGTAAATAATGTAAATAATTCAATGTATATACTCTGATGATTAACTTGTGTGATGACTGTATTATGATGATAATATATATTTGTACCATGACTTGATTACGTGGACCCTGTTGCGTTTCGGACCAGTTGTTCCTCCCAGGGAATTCAAGTCACAAGTCGCTCCCAAGCACTTTACTACACTTAAAGCCGAGTTGAAAAACCACCAGAGACAGAATAGGTATTTTGTAATATATTTGCAAAGCTTTGCAGATATACATTGAGACCAGTCCAGCATAGAAAAATTCAATTGCTTCGCTAAGATCGTCTGCCCCCCGAAAAAACCCTCTCCCCTCTTAAGTCCCTGGCAGTCATGTCTCTCTAGCCAAAACAAATGTCTATTATCTCTCTCTCTAACTTACCTCACTTCAAGGTTAAGCACACAGTTTTGCAGACAACCAAAAGACCACATTTTGGAAGAAAAACACTAGCTGTTTTGTAATATGATTATGAAATAAAAGAAGTAACACTTAAATTCGGATATGTGTAAATATCTGCCTCCGACAATTCCGACTTAAACAAGTTGAAAAACTTATTCGGGTGTTACCATTTAGTGGTCAATTGTACGGAATATGTAGTGAACTGTGCAATCTACTAATAAAAGTTTAAATCAATCAATCAAACCAATCATGGATGTTCTTATACGTGCAAGCACGTCTTGGAAGGAGGAAGGTGAGGGGTTTAGTAGCCCATGGAGGGGGAGCGGGGGAGAACAAAGACCACAACAAATAAGCGTTAATTGTAATTTTAACGTGAAATAAATTATATCGATATTACGATATTTTCTTATTTCATATCTTTTAAAAAAATATATCAATATATCTTACAAACTCGATATATCGCCCAGCCCCAGTAGTATATTTTTTTTAATTTTTTTTTTTTTATTGTCGCCCAAATAGATCTTTGTACCATATATTTATCAAACAAAATATGGTATAAACTTCCTCCGAGCTATTAAACGATGGAGCCTCAGATTCGATGCTGCACAACGGACAAAGGACAAAGTAAAATATTACACAACATAAAATGAGATTGATAAGATGCAACAATTGATTTGTTGAGGTGTGATTTTGGCACCGTAACTTACACGATTGAATTGGAGTAACAATTACCGGGTATAATTATAAGGCTACTTGGGTGTGTCTAAACGAGTGTTGTGATCCAAAACAAGAGTAGCCAGTTAATATAATGTCAAAGTTCACAAACACAGTCAAATCAGAACACAACGTGGCTGACTATACTACTGTGCTAATCCATGCACTAACCAACCCTTGAACCCTGGTGATATAGTCCACTATTATGATACATCATGTCTTGTACTGTAATTGCTCACTGTAAAAAAGAAAAACACTCAAAGTGAAAAAGAAACCCCATTGAACAAGAGTTGTGTTTTGTGTCCTACAATATACACATGGATTCACATCAATAGTTTCAAGTGACCTACAGGAAAGAAGGAAGGAAGGGCGCTGTCACTTGAATTTCGACATTGCCTGGGTTTTCCCAACTCTGTCCGAGAGCAAGTGAGCACTGACAGGATGTCTGATAACTGGTCTCGACAGAAGAGAAAGTGTAACCACCCAAGACTCAAAGATTAGATCTCGGCTTGTTTTTTTTAACAGAACATTTTTTGGTGAAGCCCCCACGGAACAATGACCATAAAAGAGGAAATGAAGTGGTCCGACACGTCTCTGTCCTGGCTGCTCAGTACAATATGGCTATAGTATAGTACAGTGCATCCGGAAAGTATTAAGTGCTTCACCTTTACACATTTTGCTATGTTACACCCTTCCAAATTGGAGTAAATACATTTTTGTCTACACAATTCTACACACAATATCCCATAAGGACAATGTGAAAAAGGTTTAAGAGTAAAAATTTTGCAAATGTATATAAAAAACAAAACAAAAAAACATTGGCAGCAATTACAGCCTCTTTCAGTATTGCCAATTCCTCTTTGCAGCACCTCTCAAGCTTCATCAGTTTGGATGGGAAGCGCTGGTTTTCATCCAGGATGTCTCTCTACATAGCTGCATTCATCTTTCCCTCTATCCTGACTAGTCTCCCAGTTCCTGCTACTGAGAAGCATCCCCACAACATGATGCTGTCCCCAAAATGTTTCCTTGTAGGGATGGTATTGGCCTGGTGATGAGCGGTGCCTGGTTTCCTCCAAGCATGATGCTTGGCATTCACGCCAAATGTTCAATTTTTGTCTTATCAGACCAGAGAATTTTGTTTCTCATGGTATGAGAGTCTTTCAGGTGCATTTTGGTCAACTTTTTATGAAGAAATGGCTTCCGTCTGGCCACTATACCATACAGGCCTGATTGGTGGATTGCTGCAGAGATGGTTGTCCTTCTGGAAGGTTCTCCTCTCTCCACAGAGGAACACTGTAGCTCTGACAGAGTGACCATCAGGTTCTTGGTGACCTCCCTGACTAGACTAAGATGAATGCAGCAATGTACAGAGACACCCTGGATGAAAACCAACACTTCACATCCAACCTGATGGAGCTTGAGAGGTGCTGGAAAGACGAATGAGCGAAACTGTACTAAGATAGGTGTGCCAAGCTTGTGGCATTGTAGTCAAAAAGACTTGAGGCTGTAATTGCTGCCAAGGATGCATCAACAAAGTATAGAACAAAGGTTGTACATGTGTACATTTTTTTTTTAGTTAAGTTTGCAAATTTAAAAATTTTCACATGGGGTATTGTTAGTCGAATTTTGAGGACAAAAATGAATGTATTCCATTTTGGAATAAGGCAGTAACATACCAAAAAAAAAGGAAAAAGCGAAGCGCTGTGAACACTTTCCGGATGCACTGTATGCTCCATTACGCATTTCACTTTTCTGCAGCCGTCTGTTTTTTTTCTACCCCTTAGTCTCTCGGATAAAAGTGTGTCCTTGTCAACGGCCACGTGCTGAAAAGTAAACACAGGAGACTTCCTCTCCTCCATTGTTGTCGGCCGTTAACGCACCGGACTGATGCGTTCGGTGTGGTTTTGTTTTTGCCGAGGGAATAGTTTGTGCGTATCCTCACGTCATAGGCCGCACCTGGCGAGTTTGTACGGCGAGTCAAATGGGACAAAATTACCAAGATTGAGGCGGTCAAAATTAACGAGTTAACTCATGTGATTAATCACAAAAAATATTGCATTAATCGTGAACACACTTAGATTAATCATACATTTTATTCATGACCGTACAAGCTCTTTTACCTTAACCGCTATCAGATCAATGCATGATGTCAGTACAAAAATGAGTGAGGAGAGTGGGACTGGTTTGCTTGCTGAAAAAAAACAGTCCGAAATAACTTTAGATAAAACTGGTCCCAGGTTTTGAGCAAATAAATGACATGTATTCATTAAAACATTCATTGATGAAATTCTGACAATAAAATTGCATTTGTGTATAAATGTTGGGGTCTTTTAGCTATGCAAGTGAGTAATCACTAATCACCTGTGATTAATTATGGTGAATCCAAATTTCAAAATGTGATAAATGTAATTAAAAATATTTGTATTTGTTTATTTAAAGGACAATCTGCAGTTACATTAAAAAGATGGCTGCACCAAATTCAACACCATTCTAATTTCTATCTGTAGTCCTTTTGCGGCACATTTAGCATCCACAACTAAAATTACACCACAACATTAAAAGTACATAAGATTAAAATTAAATAATAAAAAGCAATTTAGAATAAAAGTGCAATAAATAGATAAAGTACGAGTGACAGTATTTTAGCGGCATCATTTTAGTATATAAAATGCAACAGTTTTTATCAAAATCCATATAACACAGCATACAGTGTGGTAGCCATCCAATGGTACGGACATCATCAATTGCTGCGTTGCATATGACGTCATGTCAGTTTTTCTTCTTGGCGGCTTAATTGACACGATGGTCAAGCAACTTGAGCGTAGCTGAGAATGACTGTCGAATTTGAGCAGAAAATGCCGTATTGCGGTTCTGTTCTTGGGTGTTCCAGTCGTTCAAATAGAGAGATAGGAACGAGCTTTCAGAAAAGTAATAACATCAGGGGACAAAACGAAAGTGCGTCACAGGAAATGGCTCTTAAAAATATCACTTTCATCTCCTTGTGGAATACAATCGGACCGCTTGTGTCTGAAAGGGTCACTTTGTAAAAGGGTTGTTTGGACTTTCTGTGATGCAACTAAATGTAAAGAGAGGACAAAAGATCCATTCGTTTGAATTATTCTGTGGTAACTGTAAATACAAAGACCTGGTTGTGCAAATAAACTAAGGTCATGTTTAGTCCTAGTAATGAATATTGTGATTGTTGGTCCAATTTACCATCTTTTTGTGGTCGATTTTCATAACCGAAACTAAAAGCTTAGTTGTTGTGCAGGAAAGCAAAGTGCTTAATTCGACACAGATGACCACATTATAACGTCTTTGGTGATATTCGCTAGCGTCAAGAAAATATCCTTAATAGTGGTAATAAACTAGATGAATAAACGCTCAACAGCATATACTGAATCTTGATATTGCCAGCAAAGATTCTTGCTCAATAACAGGGACATATACAACTTAATAATGAGACAAAATACAAACTTCACACCATAAAAACAACTGCAGACATGAATTGTAGATGAGAGTGTGTGTGTGTGTGTGACAACCATTGGTACTTTAACTTTGAACTAACATTTGTAGCAGGAAATCAACTGCAAACAAACGTATCCTTTTTCTAATTAGCGTCACGATCACAGCAGCACGACACTCGTTATGTCAATCAAGTACGGTACTTAGCGATGCACGAATAAGTCCAACTTTGTCTTTTACATATTATTGTTTAATATGTGGACGCCTTAGATGTAAAGAC
The DNA here is from genome assembly GCF_033978685.3 of Nerophis lumbriciformis. Lineage (NCBI taxonomy): Eukaryota > Metazoa > Chordata > Actinopteri > Syngnathiformes > Syngnathidae > Nerophis > Nerophis lumbriciformis. The sequence goes on along the minus strand of NC_084572.2, from coordinate 11,435,009 downwards.
ATGATGTCTCCAATATTTTCTTCTCTAAATCTGTGTGGCATCAAATGAAGTGAAGTTGTAGCAAGCAGTAACGTCTTAGTGATGATCAATGGTTTAAATCTTTCAAAAAAAAAATTTCTTAAGAGTGTAAAAATCCACTCAATCCTGTTTTAAATATATTTGCCTCTAAACCTTTCAAAATATGTCCATATCTGCACTGATGCAGGTAAATAAACAGCCTAATGGGACGCTAGACCAGGCCTACTCAACTGGTGGCCCGCGGGCTTCATCCGGCCCACCAGTACTCTCGCCAACCCACAGGGGGCAGTGGCGAGGCATATGTGTCACAATGAAGCAGCAGTGGGGGGGAGTGGAAAAAGACTACTCATTTAACCCTGAAAAAAATCTAAATAAATTGCAAAAATCAGACTTTTAGCAACGACTGGACAACAAAGTATGAATGTTCAAGTCATGGTTTTCTGGCGGACCTTTTAAGTGACGGACACAATGATCCAGACAAGCAGCAAACATGGTAGAAATCCCAGCGTGTCATCACAAAACCTGGTCAAACATTTGTAAGTAGATATTGTGCATAAATACCGCATTTTTCGGAGTATAAGTCGCACCTGCCGAAAATGCATAACAAAGAAGGAAAAAAACATAAGTCGCACTGGAGCCCGGCCAAACTATGAAAAAAACTGCGACTTATAGCCGGAAAAATACGGTATATTTAGTTTGTTTTGTATTGAAATTGCTGACTTTGTGGTGTATTTTTGTATCTGTAGTCATGTATTTTTTTTCTGAAAGTAACTCTGTCGATCACACTCGTTTAATACATGTAGCGTTAAATTTGACCAGTGGAGGGCGACAACGCTACCAGGTTTGATTGTGGAAAGCCACATACAGTGTGTGCAATGTTTGGTGTGTGTGAATGTTATGTAATTCCTATATGTGTAAACATTTGTAGTTTATTGCGTGAACATAACACTAAACCTATTTTATTTAAGTAAAATACACAATGGACGTTACACTTTTGTTAAATGGTTTATATAAATGGATTATACTTGTAAAGCACTTGTCTACCTTCAAGGTGCTCAAAGCGCTTTGACACTAATTCCACATTCACCCATTCACACACACTGATGGCAGGAGCTGCCATGCAAGGCCCTAACCGTGACCCATCAGGAGCAAGAGTGAAGTGTCTTGCCCAAGGACACAACGGACGTGGCTATGATGGCGGAAGCCGGGGATCAAACCAGGAACCCTCAGGTTGCTGGCATGGCCGCTCTACCTGTCAGAATAATTGTATCTAAGTTATCACAAAACTTTGTGTTTCAATGAGTTCCCGGCAATCAGACAAGAGCTGTCTTTGATCTTACCAATCAAAAGGCTTGTAAAACTCCACTGTGTAGGATGGGAAGCGACATGAAGGTGTCGGTTTCTTTGATGTATTGTAACCCACAGGAAGATTTTGTCTTGACCCGAGATCTACAAAGTGTAGAAGAAGCAGGACCTGACTCCCCTCCAGGCACCTTTTCTTTGAACTGTTTTGTAACCAAAGGCGATGGCTGTTTACGACCCCCCTTCCTTTAGAAACAGCTGTTGCTGTTATCAGGGAAAATCCAAATAAAAGAGGAGGCGTACAATCTTTCGTCAGAGCGTGGTGGGAGACTGTACAAAGAGTACAGCCCAGACGTTTCTCCTCAATTGAGCTAAATTGAATTCTGTCTGTTTAATTCCTTGCTTCTTTGTCTGTTTAATAGATCTTCAGTGTTTGAACCTGACACTACCAACCGAGCCACACCGTCCCTTTTGTAATGTTTATTTTATGTTTATATTTTCAGTCTTACATAGATAAATGAAGGAAATGTGCTTGTAATATTAATTTCAGTGACGGAGCAGGAAGGGGATAGGTAAAGATTCCATCTAATATACCGAAAAACATTTGAAAGAGTAGAAAAAGGAGATAGGAATAAGTTTGCAATCAGAGGAAAAATGTATTAAGCAGACTGAGAAATACTATTCCATGTCTTTGTCTCCAGTAGGTTAGACCACCGTAGTGGCCTTCTCACTGGCATTTCTAAAGCAGCTATAATACATCTAAAATGCTGCTACTCGAGTCCTGACTAGAACTAGAAAATATGACCATGTTAGTCTAGTGCACAGTGTGTACAAGTCTTTTCATGGTCTTGTGCCAAAGTGTTAAAACCATATGAACCATCTTGGGCTCTGAGAACCTCAGCGAGTGGTCTCCTGCTCCTGTCCAGAGTCAGGACCAAACATAGTGAGGCTGCGCTTCAGTTTTTTGCTCCTAAAATCTGGAATTCCAGAAAATATGAAACAGGTAACAACAATGTTAAATGTTCAATTCCAGGCTGAAAACACTTAATTGTGCATATGACAACTGCATTTCATCTACACTCTTTGATTTTGATTTGAATGTTTATAGTTTTATGATTTCAATTTGAATTAGTTTTGCCTTCATGTAATTTTCTGTACAGCACTTTGAATGGCTTTCTGTACAAATTGTGCTCTATAAATAAACATGCTTTGCCTTTGCAGTAAAAATGTCACATGAAGCCACCTGTCGTTCATTAACTGGCGCTCATTCATGCAAAACGGGGCTCCCTACAGTCGCATGGATGGCTGGGTCCTACGCACAGCACGTAATGTGCGTATAGGAGAGGGGCCGGCTCTGGTTGACACATTCCTAGATAAGGAGGAGTATTGTGTGCACGTTGAGCACAGCTGTTTTGACTCGGTGGTGGAACATCTGCATCCCATCACACAGTCGTGGGATCCAGTATGAGAAGTTTGCTCCCTCAAGACGACTCTTCCTGTAACTCCAAACCATGTTCACCAAAAAGCTATGATCCCAGATAGCACGGAACAGTGTTCAATATAGTTGGCATCGATAATAATAATACTTGTTTGCAGTTGGGCGTGACAAGGTGGTTTTTATAATATGCAGTTATACTAGACAGGCACCACACTTTTCCACTCCTTTCCACTTTTTCCACCCCTTGTGTGCCAACTTCTGTGAACTATAAAGGTTCCATGTGTTCCAACATGCAGATTGCCCGGTGGGCCTAAAATGTCAATTAATGAATGACAGGGCGCTTCATATAAAACATTTGATTGCAAATGGATACCTAAACCCTTCCTGCTTTGTCACTGATAAGAGTAAAATGGCAAGTGTTAATCTGCTTTTTCACTGGCGTGCAGCTAGTGCTGCTCTTGTAAGGCAGTCGTTGATGCAATGTACAGAGACGACCTGGATGAAAACCAACGCTTCTTATCCAACATGATGGAGCTCGAGAGGTGCTGCAAAGAGGAATGGGTGAAACTGCCCAAAGATACTGTAGGTGTGCTAAGCTTGTGGCACCGGGTTCAAAAAGACTTGAGGCTATAATTGCTTCCAAAGGAGCATCAACAAAGTACTGAGCAAAGGCTGTGAATACTTATGTACATGTGATATTATTTTTGTCTATTTTGAATAAATGTGTTTGTTTTTTTTGTCGTTATGGGGTATTGTGTGTAGAATTTTGAGGACAAGACTAACATAAAATGTGGAAAAAGTGAAGTGTTGTGAATACTTGTTGGATGCACTGTAAATAATTTGGTTACAATTGTTATTCATATTATAAAACATGCATCAAATTAAATTCTTGTTTGATTAAAAAAGTATAAAAATAGCATCTTTAAATAAAATTCTGCTTAGTGCCCCAATAATGTTCCTGTAATCACCAGTTTCCACAAAGTCTTTTTTACAAGCATGGCCCGTTTTATGCATTTTTATTCATCATGGATGTTACAGAACTGCTTCCTGGCTCTACGACTTGTCTCGTGGGATTTTTCTATTCATAACCCTTATGCAATAAGCAAAAAAAGATATATCTAATTAATAGGCAAAACATTTGAGTGCGTAATCAAGACGGTTTTATGGCAGGGGTGCCCAAAGTGCAGCCCGGGGGCCATTTCTTTATTGGCTCGCGACTTATTCTACAGATAAATTTAAAAAACACAGATCAGAACATTAATCAAAACATTTTCTTAAATGGCCCAAATCCTGCCAGAAATGGGACCTGAAAACCAAAATGGCCGACGACCTGTGCTTTTACTGTATGTCTATATAGTCTTTGGGGAGTCCGTCCTGTCATGTGTACAAACGTATTGCAAGATCTAAGTTTTTGAGTGTGCTAAGGAGCTCAAAATGGTTTTAACTGGCGGAGTAAAAATAATATTAGTAAAAAATAGATTGGGTTAGATTTAGAGATGTCCGATAATATCGGGCTGCCGATATTATCGGCCGATAAATGCTTTAAAATGTAACATCGGAAATTATCGGTATCGGCTTCAAAAAGTAAAATGTATGACTTTTTTAAAACGCCGCTGTACAGAGTGGTACACGGACATAGGGAGAAGTACAGAGCGCCAATAAACCTTAAAGGCACTGCCTTTGCGTGCCGGCCCAGTCACATAATACCTACGGCTTTTCACACACACAAGTGAATGCAAATCATACTTGGTCAACAGCCATACAGGTCACACTGAGGGTGGCCATATAAACAACTTTAACACTGTTACAAATATGCGCCACACAGTGAACCCACACCAAACAAGAATGACAAACACATTTCGGGAGAACATCCGCACCGTAGCACAACATAAACACAACAGAACAAATACCCAGAACCCCTTGCAGCAGTAACTCTTCCGGGACGCTACAATATACACCCCCCGCTACCACCTATCCCCCCACCTCAACCCAGCCCCCCTCAACCTCCTCATGCTCTCTCAGGGAGAGCATGTCCCAAATCCCAAGCTGCTGTTTTGAGGCGTGTTAAAAAAAAAAAATGCATTTTGTGACTTCAATAGTAAATATGGCAGTGCCATGTTGGCATTTTTTCCATAACTTGAGTTGATTTATTTTGGAAAATCTTGTTACATTGTTTAATGCATCCAGCGGGGCATCACAACAAAATTAGGCATAATAATGTGTTAATTCCACGACTATATATATCGGTATCGGTTGATATCAGAATCTGTAATTAAGAGTTGGACAATATCGGAATATCGGATGTCGGCAAAAAAGCCATTATCGGACATCTCTAGTTAGATTGCATTGTTAGCTATAACATAAAGCTAAGATGTTCAGATAGTTTAGCATATATTGATTGATTGATTTTAGTATCTTTAACATACAAAATGTTTTAATGTGGCTCCCAAAGCATCTGTCAATGTTTCTGGATACAACATCTTTGTTCCATGGTTATCATCACACTTGTCCTATTTTCCAATGAACCTTGATAATTATAACCTGATGATTATAATAATAATTATAGTAAAAATGTACTAAATAATACAATAAATAAATACATATATAAAAAATGTATCAATAACAAAGATGTTTTTTGGTTACCCCACAATCTAAAAGCACTCACAAAATTCTGACATAAAAACTGGAGCAAAAGTAGAAAATCTATTCAAATCTAAAATATATTTGTTTCACTTTTCACGGCTGATTATACAAATGACTTTAATTATTGCAGTACTGTGGAAAATGCTTTTTCCTATGCACACATGCATGCACACAATCACGCAAAGACAGTTCAACATTATTGTCAAAAGGAATTAAACAAGTCAGGACTGGGACTGAACAGGACATGACGTTCAAGGTGCTGATGTTGCAATACAGCGTATTGCAACATGTATATTTCAAAAGTAATATACTGTCTGGTTTTTTTGTTTTATTTTTGCTAGTTTGGCCTTATTAGTGTTTAACCACAAGTACTCAGCTATGCGTGTCGTTTTGTTTATTGTAGTGATTTTAAGACTGCATAACTGGAGGACAGGGGTGCTAATCTAATTTTCATTGAGGGCCACATCACAGTTATGGCTGCCCTAAGAGGGACATTTTTAACAGGGACTAATATATAAATATAAATATATGGATGAGCTTCATGATATTATTACACAATTGCCTATGCATCTGATTATAGCAGTGATTCTCAAACTGTGGATCGTGTACCACTAGTAGTACGGAGGCTCCATCTCGCGGTACGCCGAAGAATCACTTGTTTCAAGTACAGTGTTTTATTTTCTTACATTCAAACACAGTGTTACTGTTCAAATTGTGTGTTTTGTTACAGTAGCCAAAAATATTAAATATATTTGTTAAATAAAACCTCTGCCTTGTTTTAATGAATATTTGAGCATACAACGCTACTGTATTTTATAGTTGGTCATTAGGGTGGTACTTGGAGAGCCAAGTTTTTATATTATATATATATATATTTTTATAATATAATATTTTTATATTATATATATATATATATATATATATATATATTTCTTTTTTTTCTTTCTTCCTAAGTACACTATAAAAATAGATCTGTGGATTTTGCTGGTAGCTCAGTCGGCAGAATTTTATCGTAAAATTGACGGTGGTTTTTATATCATTTACTGTAAATGGAAAAACTTACAATTTTTTTTAAGGTGAATTACTGGCGACTGAGCTGCCATTTTTTACGGTGTACAAATTGATCGATAACTTGCTTTAAAATCATAATGCAAGCAGATATGAGTATTTATTTATACTTTAACAAAAAAAGTGTGAAATGTATGATAATATATATACATTATTAGGTAATATTAAAGTTAAAATGATATGCAAATGTAACAATGCATGTATTTCTTTCTCCCAAATACTTTAATAAACGCATAATATTTCCAAACTTTGGTGGGCCACATGAAAAAATGTGGTGGGTAGTGATGCACGGACCAATACTGATATATCGATACTGCCAATACCAGATCTCTCTGCTCTAATAACGATACTCAAATCAAAATATCGATACCTTAGGTATTTGAGATGTGTAGCATTAACAGGAACACTGTGAAACAAGTAACTAAAATTGTGAATGAGGCAATGTTGAATGCTTTTAACATGTTCAGTATTTTCACGTTAACATATTCATGCAACTGAATTGTGACTTCTAATAAAAGTTATTTTTTAAATTAATGCTTTTATTAAAATACTTATTTCCTTTAATTATGGTTTAAAACACAATTTTCGTGTACTTTGTATGATTGTTGTCCTTTTTTTTCTGTTGTATTAGCTTGGCTATATTGTTATTCAGGCCACGACCTCACTATACTTAGACTTTGAAATGAGTAGATATAAAATAATAAATAATAGCTATAATAAATATAATAATAAATACATGTTTTAAATAAATAATATATAATAAACAAATAACTGTTCTTTATGCTATGTTATTATTTTTAATACACAACTTTTAAAAAATTTAGCAGACAACTACAAATGCGCGCTTCATTCACTAACGGTGTTACAAAAAATATCAATTAGAATAATACATAATGTTGGATATAGAGAACATTAAAACCCTTTATTTATTAAATCACAATTATTGAAATTCAACGATTTGGTGCATTTGCAAACAGCTAAAATGATGTACAAAGCAAACTATAACCTGCTACATACCTGCCAACTTTTGAAATCAGAAAAACCTATTAGCCAGGGTCCAGGGGCCGCAGGCCCCGGTAGGTCCAGGGGGGCGAATCCCCCCGACGCAAAATGATTATTAGCATTCAGACAGGTTAAAATGTTGCTAAAACCATCACTTTTCTATCAGTCACAGAGACTTTTCAAAACAAAAATATTACAGCAAAAATCATATGGGTTGATTGACATGTTTATTCTGTAAGCTAACTTCAATAGTTTGAAATTATTTTGACAGTTAATGCCAGTTATCCTGTCAACCTTTCACAAGACTTCAATTTGTTAATTGAAAGTATAAATAGTATAAACACTTTTTACAGTAAACAAATGGTAAAACAGTACTAAACAATTCCATTAAAAAAAAATTGGTGTCATTATTAACTTTCTGTTCAAGCTTGTATAATCTACTGCCTTGTTCAATTGTAAAAAATATTCTGTGCCTAAAATTCACATTTCTATCACAATTATCATACTGTAAACATGGTAAGCTAACTTCATTAAAATTAATAGTCCTGTCAATAGCATGGAATTAAAATTCAAATGTAGTTTTTTTGTAAGCCTTTCAAAAGAATTCAAAATATGAAAAATTAATGAAAATTAATTTAAGCCATCAGACACTTGAAAAGTGGCACATCACATCTCTAATGTAATCATTTTAACTTTTCAAATAGCACTGCAAAAATATTAAGGACATACTTCTGTATTTTGGTAGTTATGCTGTCAACATTTAACAAGATTTCTTCAACTTGGACTTGAAAGCATAAATAGTATAAACACTTTTAACAGTACTAAACAATTCCAATAGATAACATTGGTGTCATTACCTTTTTGTGGCTAAAATCCAAATTTATTCTATCAGATTGATCATACTGCAAAGACATCGCTAATTCCTCCGTGTCCGATCGAAAAATCTTGTCTGCACAAGGTGCAATTCGCGTAGTTTTCACCCTTTTTGGAACGGATAATTATTCCCGGATAGGCTTTTGAATATTCTTCACGGAATGACTGCAGTTTTCTTTTCGGTTTAAGACTCGTTTGCGATTTTTCTCCGGCTGATTCCATGATCGTTCGCTCGTTTGGAAACAATGGCAACTGGTGCCTCGTGCTTGGCAGCGGTGCTCTAAATAGCTTCGCGCATGGCATTCGGAATGGCTCGATAGGAAGTTACAGGAAGCAGTGTCGATTGTCATTGTTGTTACGCGATTTCGTGAATAAAACTTAAAAAAAAAAAAAATGTTTTAATTAATGAAAAACCGTATTTTTTATCACTGCAACCGTAACCCGGAATAGGTTGATGAAAACCGTACTAATTACGGGAAAACCGGAGTAGTTGGCAGGTATGCTGCTACCCAAGAAAGTACAACAATTCTTCTCAACAAAAGAGGAGAAATATAACCTTAGAGGAAAATCTAATTGAAAATATTTGTATGCTTGTACAACACTTAAGACCTTTAACATATCAATGTGGAATTCAATTATGGAATGGATTAACCAAAGAAAACAAACAAAGCACCAATATGATTCAGTTTAAGAGACTGTTCAAACTACAGGTGTTCACAAAGTACACGGAACAACAATTATAATTCATATCTGGAACCCTTTTTTTATTTTATTGAGACAAAGATAATTTATGTATTTATTATTTGTTTACTTACATACATTGTTTAATATCTATTTGTTCACATTTCTGTCACAGAGATCAAGGAAATAGGATAAAATTGCTATGGTATGAAAAGGGGGAGGATTAAATAAGCTTGGCTTCCTCCTACTCCTTTTTGAACGTGCTGTAATGAAACAACTGGAAATATGTGATGAATTACATTGTATTGTATGCATGTTCGAAATAAACTGAAACTGAACTGAACATTAGGTATCGGTATCACTTATACCAGCATGAACTTTACTCTGTATTGTATTGGAGAGAAAATCAGTGGTATCGCACATCACCAGTGGCGGACCTGATCCGAGTTTGACACCAGGGCTGTCACCGGTCCGTGACATGTTTGCTACCAAGCCGCACAGAGACATTAAATCATTTATAACCGACTGCATTTCCTCATACTTAACTTTCGCCAGTCCCACCAGACACACCAATAAGCTTGATCACAGATGTATTATACAACTCCTGATACGATGTCGTCATTTGCTATATTTGTTACATCTTTGTTGCATTGGACAATTCTCATTAATATACATATAAAATATAAAGGTGCCAAATCGTGGCCAAAAGCTAGGTTCCGTCTGCAGTCCGCAGCAGGTTGATGACCTAAGATTAGGGCAGATTAGGAACAAAGTGACCATAGTAGTTAAATGGAGAAGTGCTAAATTGTTGCATATAATAATTGTGCTAAAGGAAAAAAAAACACATCTACTTTGGCCTATTAAGTTAAAGTGCTGGTATTATTGCACATTGTCCTATTACATGAGTAGTTAGCAATAACGGATGTAGTTACGCATGGAAAATTGGACCTAAAAATCTAATATTACAGTATTTCTTTATGAAATATTGCACAAATTATGAATACATCACTTTTAGAATGGAAATAGTAATCCACAGAAATCTATTGGAACTAATGTCAAGTATTTTTTAGAGATGTCCGATAACATCGGACTGCCGATATTATCGGCCGATAAATGCTTTCCAATGTAATAGCGGAAATTGTCGGTATCGGTTTCGAAATTATCGGAATCGGTTTCTAAAAGTAAAATTAAATAAACCTTTAAGGCACTGCCTTTGCATGCCGGCCCAATCACATAATATCTATGGATTTTCACACACACCAGTGAATGCAATGCATTCTTGGTCAACAGCCATACAGGTCACACTGAGGGTGGCCGTATAAACAACTTTAACACTGTTACAAATATGCGCCACACTGTGAACCCACACCAAACAAGTATGACAAACACATTTCGGGAGAACACCCGCACCGTAACACAACAGAACAAATACCCGGAACCCCTTGCAGCACTAACTCTTCCGGGACGCTACAATATACACCCCCGCTACCCCTTTCCCCCACCTCAACCTCCTCATGCTCGTTCAGGGAGAGCATGTCCCAAATTCCAAGCTGCTGTTTTGAGGCATGTTAAAAAAAAAAGCACTTTGTGACTTCAATAATAAATATGGCAGTGCCATGTTGGCATTTTTTTCCATAACTTGAGTTGATTTATTTTGAAAAACCTTGTTACATTGTTTAATGCATCCAGCGGGGCATCACAACAAAATTAGGCATATATTGTAGATATCGGTATCGGTTGATATCGGAATCAGTAATTAAGAGTTGGACAATATCGGAAATCGGCAAAAAAAAACATTATCGGACATCTCTAAATGGGATGTATCACCTATAACCCATAAGATAATAAAGCAAAAAAAAAAAAAACCATTACTTGCAAAAATTAGCAAAAAACAAAAGTCTATGGAGAGCTTTTTTGCAAAGGGGAAAAGTTCAGGGGCTTCCACTAATTGAATGTTATGGTGAGCTTTTTCATGTATTAATTTTCCATGCAATTATTTGCTATATCTATCTGCCACACATGGAAGGCCGGTCAGTGAAAATAATTCCTACATTAAACCGGCTCCTGGTGCAAAAAAGGTTGGGAATGGGGACCCCTGCTGTAGAAGAAGCAGCTAATAGAATTGTTTCACCTGATTTGTATGTATGGATTGACTGGAAAACACATTTTATTATGAATGCTTAGAACTATGCAAAAAAATATTCATATTGCCTACTGCATTGTATTACAGTTATGTTTATATTTATAATCTTTATTTTAACAGTCGTTCACGCCTTGCTGTACAGGCAGCCTGCAAGCATATACACGGTGGACCACTTTCTCCTCTGTGTGTGTGTGTGTGTGTGTGTGTGTGTGTGTGTGTGTATACAGAAGTTTCCCGAGTAACTTCCACATTCCCGTAATAAGAGATTAGTCACGAAATACTGAACAGAGAGAGTGCTCACTTCACAACTAAACGATGACTCCGCGCGCACCACACGTCCCAAGTTGGCAAAGGGTTAGAGTTGTGGACTCACCTAAAACATGTCGTTTGATCGTCTTGCACTTTTCCTTTCGGCGATGGAACCCTTTTCGTGGCAGCAAGCCGCACTCCAGCAGCTGACATTGGATTTGACTGAAGTCTGTGGACCCACGCGCCTTCATTCTTACTTTCACTTTCAGTATGACTAAAAACTGCAGAGGACAGCAAGTGGTGCCAGTTGGGTGGAGTCTGCCAAAACATGTTTAGAAATTAAGTAAAATATATATATATATATATATATATATATATATATATATATATATGAGACAAAATATGGGTTAAATAACAATAATGAGAACGTTGCAGTTGTTTCCGGGCTGAATAAGCAAGTACCGTTAAGAGAATAAAATACTACACAATTGCTCGAAAAGTACTATAAACTTATTTTTAGTAAAGCTGCAATGCAATGAAAAAATCGGAACAAATAATGTGGAGTAAAGTTGCAAAAGGAAAAGATACAGCTGACAAAAAAAAAAAATTAGTAAAATTATGTTGCAAAAAATGTCAGAAAATACAAGAAAGTGAAGTTATTTCCGAAAAGAAAGTTGTCGTAATATGTACATATTACACAGTGTTCGTGATAATGGCGTTAGTACCGCCCTTACTTTTTTAGTAAGAGTAATCTAATTACTTTTAGGTCCGTTACAACGCCGTTAGCAATAGCTTGATGGAACTCGGCACGCTGCTTTCGATGCGGTTTTATTTATGTCAGCAACGAAACAGCGTCATAAGTGCAGCGAGTTCAATGCAGGAAATATGTGTTCAGTCGTGAAAGTAACAAGCAGCACCGCACTATAATGGGGAAAAAAATGGAAAAAGGCGCCATCACACCGTGACAAAGCAAACATACGCACGTGTACGCAATGAAAATAATTAACAACAAATCAATGATTGAAGTGACAAACTTGCCATCCACACTATACTCTGTTGACAAGAAAATATGACAGCCATGGAAGCACATTCAGTCTATTAACTAGAGCTAAAATTCCATCCATCCATCCATTTTCTACCGCTTATTCCCTTTGGGGTCGCGGGGGGCGCTGGAGCCTATCTCAGCTACAATCGGGCGGAAGGCGGGGTACACCCTGGACAAGTCGCCATCTCATCGCAGGGCCAACACAGATAGACAGACAACATTCACACTCACATCCACACACTAGGGCCAATTTAGTGTTGCCAATCAACCTATCTCCAGGTGCAGGTCTTTGGAGGTGGGAGGAAGCCGGAGTACCCTCCTATCCGGTGAAAATAAATAAGTGGCGTCCGAGGCAACACATGGTCGCTGAGAACGGCTTAAGCCAGTGATCCTCAACAGGCGGACCGCGGTCCATGTCCGGACCCAGCGACGTGTCCGTCCGGACCCAGCACGAATTATAGTAAAAAAAATAAAAAATAAAAAATAAAAAAAATTATTTTTTTATTTGTATTATTATAATTATAATTATTATAAAAAATATAATAATTGTATTCATCTGTGAGTTATCGCTAGCGCAAGTCAACGTTCTTCGTTGTTTTTAGTCAAATATCTCCACGTTTCGTTTACACTTCTCGTGTCTCACTCACTCCGTCCCTCTCTCTCTCTCTCTCTCTCTCTCAGAGCGAGAGAGAGAGAGAGAGAGAGAGAGAGAGAGAGAGAGAGAGAGCGAGAGAACACCACTCTGATTGGCTAATTCCGGGGTATGGGTTGTCATCTCGATCACAACGACGCGCTGATAGGCTGTTACCACCTGGGTCATACACATGTGCAGTGCACAGTGCATGGAACCTTTCGCTGCAGGCACACAGTTGTCTCGTATCGCTACTTCGCTAACTGTTCACTCGTCAGTCACTGAATGTGAATCAAATCACAATGGCATGCTCCAAGTTGGCTCAGGCTGGTAAAAGAAAGGTGGACAGGGAAAACCGACGTTTCAAGGAAGAATGGACAGAGCAATATGTTTTTATCCTACCTATTGCAAGTACCAGACCAATGTGTCTAATATGCAACAGTACTGTTGCTCTGGTGAAAAGTGAAAATCTGAAACGTCACTATCTGAAAGAGCACCGCGAATTTGAAGAGACATTTCCTCATGATTCAGAGCTAAGAAAAAAAGAAATCACGAGGCTGAAAAAGTCATATGAAACATCAAGCAAGATTTTTGTTAAATCTATGACACAACAACAAATAGCAACAGAGCAGTAACGTGCGGTGAGGTTGATGGCTGGTGAGGCACTGACTTCATCACAGTCAGATTTACAAACATATGAACCCTAAAGAGTATCTTATTCACCATTTGATTGGCAGCAGTTAACGGGTTATGTTTAAAAGCTCATACCAGCATTCTTCCCTGCTTGGCACTCAGCATCAAGGCTTGGAATTGGGGGTTAAATCACCAAAAATGATTCCCGGGCGCAGCGCCACTGCTGCCCACTGCTCCCCTCACCTCCCAGGGTGTGATCAAGGGATGGGTCAAATGCAGAGGACACATTTTTTCAAAGTTCTTATTTATTTTTGTTTCAAAGAAAATATTTCATGTATTTTATTGGATATTTATTTTATTTTTGTTAATTTTAAGAAAATGTTAAACTACTTACCTCCTGCTACTATATAAGCTTGACCGATAATAAACGGACCCAGCCTGTTTAAAAAAACCCATTTGTGGACCTTCAAGATTTGTACTTGAGGACCCCTGGCTTAAGCTAACAAACGCAGGTCCCTTGAACTTCTCGATGACGTCACACGTCGCTTGGCAACAGGCCCCGCCTTTTAAAAGCGCAGACTGCGCTCTATTTAAACCGTTTTTCGACTGCAAATGAGGCATTTAAAGTTTGTTTTTTTAAGTAACGTATTAATTACTTTCCCTAGAAAATAATTATATTTATTTAAGAGTAATTTAATTACTTTTTTCGGTAAAGTAAGGAATAACTATAATTAATTACTTTTTTAAAGTAATTTTCAGAACACGAGATCTATCTGTGTTGGCCCTGTGATGAGATGACGACTTGTCCAGGGTGTACCCCGCCTTCCGCCCGAATGCAGCTGAGATAGGCTCCAAAACCCCCCGCGACCCCGAAAGGGACAAACGGTAGAAAATGGATGATGGAGAGAGAGAGAGATCTCTCCATCATCCATTTTTATATATATATATATATATATATATATAGATATATATATATATATATATATATGCGTGTGTGTGTGTGTGTGTGTGTGTGTGTGTACATGCATGTATATGTAAAAAAAATATTTTGCAATAATGTTAAAAAATGAAAAAAGTCTCTCTCACACACACACACAACAAATGTGGTGTATTGGTTATTAGATTAGGAGAAAGAGATACATTTTTGAAAATAGTCATAAGACAATAATTCCAATAAAGATTCTAAAAAATGAGGTCATAAATTAAGAGAAAGTTGTATTTGAGTTTAGGGTGTAAAAGCAGGAAAAATTGAGGTAAGATGGAAAAAAAAGGTAAGGTTTACATTTAAAAAAACTAAATGGTTGAGAATAAAGTCACAATGTTACAAAAATAATTAAAGAAAAGTATATAAATGTATAATACAACGTTGTATAGGAGGGTACATTTGCAATGTTAAAATCAACTGTATGAATAAGTTACCAGAAAGTATTAAAGCAGGATAAAAAAAAAATGTTTAGAGGGAAAAAATACACAAATGGTTGGGAAAAATCAAAATGTTACACAAATGTGTCAAACATGACAAATCTTACAAGGATTTCTTTTTTCCTAGGAGAAAAAAATGGCAACTTAGGAGAGCAAATAGCGTTATGAAAATAAAATATATAAATGCCATATAGTATTTAAAAAAAAAAAAAGCAGAGTAGTTGGAAAGCTGTTATTTAACAATTACATATACATACGGTTACAAGAAAACCATTTAATTATGAGTTGTATATAATTGTGGATCAAATAAGCGGGAAAAACACAGTAGTTACAAAAAACATACGTAACGTAAAAAAAAAAACTGTAAAAAAATAAAGTAATGATACAAGAAATCTGTGCAAGGAGTAATGTTTTGTCTCAGTAACATTGAGTGTTGTGACATTTGCATTTATTGACTGAAGTAAATCCGCACAGGAAGTCATGGTCTAAATTGATGTTTAATGTCTATTTTCCACTTGTGCCATTTCTTGAATTCAAATGTTTGCAAGCAACTGAACATCCAGCATGAAGTACAAAATAACAAAAAAAGGCAATGACAGCAGGATTGACAGCAGGAAACAGATGTCTGTCGCGGCAGTAAGATAAAAAAAAAAAAAAAAATCAACGTGTGAACTGTGTCTTAAGGTCACTTGTCAAAAGTAGGACAGGTTTTTCACATGAGGACCAACAACAACAATGTCCTGGCTTGCAGTGTAAACAAGCATTGCAATAACTGCTAGCAGAAAACTCCACCTCGTGTGAGTTTGTAGCTTTAAACACAAAGAGGCACACTTAACATGAGAGAACTTGAGCAATAAAAATAACATGTTGTAAAACAAAAGTGATAGCATAGAAAAAGGCGTCAGATTACTGATGAGGATCCTTTAACACTATGTTGACCAGGAGAAAGGTCACAACTTCATGCAGTTACAATACAACATGTTTTCCCACAGCGGACAACCAACACAAAAAGAAAAACAGGTTTCGAAGTTCACAGTTGTGTTTTTTTGTTTTGTTTTGATAGATTTGGGAACAAACGTGCATGCAAGGTGGGAGAAAAGAGAACAATTTAAAAGTAGTCGCCTGCAGTTTGTGCTGTCGTACCTAACAAATGAGCGGTGATTGATCCTCTCGGAGCGTCAATACAAGGACCGACCGGTTTTGAATGGTTGACTTGGAAATACATAAAGTGCTTCTGTCAAAAATAAATAACAGTACAAAATGGCTCTTAATAGGAGGTATCAAAACAATGCACTTGAGATGTGGAAAAGACTGGCACTAGTGAGACATCAGGGGGACTGATAAATGGGGGCGGGGTTTCCCAGTTTGTGTTAAGAATGAGCTAAGAGAAACGGGGGAGGAAAGGCCGTGATTTAACCCAGGATGAGGCTGGACTTTCCACCAGGTGGATTCCTTCGTCCAGAGGAGGGCAGACCTGCAGCAGGGTCCTCAGCTGGGGGAGCGTCGTCTTGGCGCTCTGCTTCAGTCTCAGCGCCGTCACGTCCTGAATACACACGCCCCCGCCCTGACCATCAGTGCCATTTACAAACAAACAAACACAGTGGAACCAGTGATGGCAAAGGGGTGACGATGACCATGAAACCAGAAACATGGTGCACGGAAATGGTTATATTATCAATTATATGCCAAATTATAGTTATCGAGCGATTTACATGGATCCTTGATTTACGAACCCATCTTTTTGCGATTGTTACCATTTTCAAACTTTTAGATCAGTGTTTTTCAACCTTTTTTGAGCCAAGGCACATTTTTTTCATTGAAAAAATCCCGAGACACACCACCAGCAGAATACATAAAAAAATGAAACTCAGCAGCCCATATTGACAGTAAAAAGTCGTTGTTGCAATTGTTGGATATGACTTTAAACCATAACCAAGCAGGCATCAATATAGCTCTTGTCTCAAAGTAGGTGTACTGTCACCACTTGTCATATCATGCCATGACTTATTTTGAGTTTTTTGCTGTTTTCCTGTGTGTAGTGTTTTAGTTCTTGTCTTGCGCTCCTATTTTGGTGGCTTTTTCTCTTTTGTTGGTATTTTCCTGTAGCAGTTTCATGTCTTCCTTGACCGCTATTCCCTGCACCTGCTTTGTTTTAAGCAATCAAGAATATTTCAGTTGTTTTTATCCTTCTTTGTGGGGACATTGTTGATTGTCAAGTCATGTTCGGATGTACTTTGTGGACGCCGTCTTTGCTCCACAGTAAGAGTTTGCTGTTGTCCAGCATTTTGCTTTTGTTTACTTTGTAGCCAGTTCAGTTTTAGTTTCATTCTGCACAGCCTTATCTAAGTGTACAGCTCTGGTAATAGGTACATTCGTAAACACCTGCACAAATGTACTTCAAAATGTAACAATCAAAATAAGACTTTTTGTTTTTGTTTACTAGGGCATGCATATATAATATGCATTAGTTTGACCATTTAAACTCAACGATAATAAAAAGGAGATGCTTGGAAATAGCATAAAAATGCCCCAAAAACTTGGAAAAGTTTGCCGATTCATAGCGTTACTTTTTGGTGTAACCATCATGAGCGTTCTGTTCAGGTATATTTCTTTTATATTTTGATAAATCATCATGTTTATGTATTACTAAATTTAAATAGGCATTGATCAATCTTTAAGCTGTGTGTACCGTATTTTTTGGACTATAATTCGCAGTTTTTTTCATAGTTTGGCCGGGCTCCAGTGCGATTTATATATGTTTTTTTCCTTCTTTATTATGCATTTTCGGCAGGTGCGACTTATACTCCGGTGCGACTTATACTCCGAAAAATACGGTATTTGATTTCAGTTTGCTTTTGACATCTTATTTAGAATTGTAGTTGAAACTTTTACAACCTTGTGTTGCGCTCATGATGGCGTAACCAAACTAGATTTCATTTAATGATCTTATTTTGAATATTTATTCCCTTTTTTACATTTAGTATATTTAAATATTCATTTATAAACATTGAATACATTTCATACATCAATAAAATGCAACTGCCATCATCTCATAGGGTAATGTTTAGTTACACCAAGTCATGAGCGTAACACTAAGCTTCATCACTTTGACTTGTAATATCACTAATTCTGGTGGTGTTTTATGCTTTTTTCTTTTTGGAACATGTACTATACATATAATACAATAAAGTCCCATATAAAATTATGTTTCTAGCAATACTTTAATTTTGCCTTTGAAAGTAACACTCCAATGTCCATTAGTGGAGCTGTACACCTAAGTTTTAATGCCTTTTCTTAGCGGCACTCACCTTTTGTTTCTTTTTGGTTTAAGCATTAGACACCTTTTTACCTGAACACTGCCTCTCGCTGTTTCTGACATCTACAAAACAATTAGCTACCTGCTGCCACCTACTGATATGGAAGAGTATTACGTGGTAAGTCCGGCTATCTCCAGACAGCACAGACACTCAACAACGGCACATTATTTGCGGATTATAATTACAGGCTTGCAAAAAAAATGTTCAACCCAAATAGGTGAAATTAGATAATCTCCCACGGCACAGTGGTTGAAAAACACTGTTTTAGATTGCACCAAATATGTGTGCACCATGTCTCTGTGTACAAACGCTTCATTCAGTCATTTTGTGTCCCGCTGGCAGCTATTTTGTGCTTGCTCGTATTGAAGAGATTTGAGTTTTTCATTGTGATGAGACTGACTTCTCTAGAAAAAGATGCCAAAATGGCCTTTACTCACAAGCAACCTACTATTTAGGCTGTTTTTGAGCAGCATGCAAAGTACTCAAAAGGATTCCAAAGATGCAAATAAGTTCAAGAGGGCTGGTGCTAAGTACATTTGTATGGATCAAATGTAAATATATATACACAGGTAAAAGCCAGTAAATTAGAATATTTTGAAAAACTTGATTTATTTCAGTAATTGCATTCAAAAGGTGTAACTTGTACATTATATTTATTCATTGCACACAGACTGATGCATTCAAATGTTTATTTCATTTAATTTTGATGATTTGAAGTGGCAACAAATGAAAATCCAAAATTCCGTGTGTCACAAAATTAGAATATTACTTAAGGCTAATACAAAAAAGGGATTTTTAGAAATGTTGGCCAACTGAAAAGTATGAAAATGAAAAATATGAGCATGTACAATACTCAATACTTGGTTGGAGCTCCTTTTGCCTCAATTACTGCATTAATGCGGCGTGGCATGGAGTCGATGAGTTTCTGGCACTGCTCAGGTGTTATGAGAGCCCAGGTTGCTCTGATAGTGGCCTTCAACTCTTCTGTATTTTTGGGTCTGGCATTCTGCATCTTCCTTTTCACAATACCCCACAGATTTTCTATGGGGCTAAGGTCAGGGGAGTTGGCGGGCCAATTTAGAACAGAAATACCATGGTCCGTAAACCAGGCACGGGTAGATTTTGCGCTGTGTGCAGGCGCCAAGTCCTGTTGGAACTTGAAATCTCCATCTCCATAGAGCAGGTCAGCAGCAGGAAGCATGAAGTGCTCTAAAACTTGCTGGTAGACGGCTGCGTTGACCCTGGATCTCAGGAAACAGAGTGGACCGACACCAGCAGATGACATGGCACCCCAAACCATCACTGATGGTGGAAACTTTACACTAGACTTCAGGCAACGTGGATCCTGTGCCTCTCCTGTCTTCCTCCAGACTCTGGGACCTCGATTTCCAAAGGAAATGCAAAATTTGCATGGTTGGGTGATGGTTTGGGGTGCCATGTCATCTGCTGGTGTCGGTCCACTCTGTTTCCTGAGATCCAGGGTCAACGCAGCCGTCTACCAGCAAGTTTTAGAGCACTTCATGCTTCCTGCTGCTGACCTGCTCTATGGAGATGGAGATTTCAAGTTCCAACAGGACTTGGCGCCTGCACACAGCGCAAAATCTACCCGTGCCTGGTTTACGGACCATGGTATTTCTGTTCTAAATTGGCCCGCCAACTCCCCTGACCTTAGCCCCATAGAAAATCTGTGGGGTATTGTGAAAAGGAAGATGCAGAATGCCAGACACAAAAACGCAGAAGAGTTGAAGGCCACTATCAGAGCAACCTGGGCTCTCATAACACCTGAGCAGTGCCACAAACTCATCGACTCCATGCCACGCCGCATTAACGCAGTAATTGAGGCAAAAGGAGCTCCAACCAAGTATTGAGTATTGTACATGCTCATATTTTTCATTTTCATACTTTTCAGTTGGCCAACATTTCTAAAAATCCCTTTTTTGTATTAGCCTTAAGTAATATTCTAATTTTGTGACACACGCAATTTTGGATTTTCATTTGTTGCCACTTCAAATCATCAAAATTAAATGAAATAAACATTTGAATGCATCAGTCTGTGTGCAATGAATAAATATAATGTACAAGTTACACCTTTTGAATGCAATTACTGAAATAAATCAAGTTTTTCAAAATACCGGTATTCTAATTTACTGGCTTTTACCTGTAGTTGTGAAAGCTGGATTCAAAAACCTTTTACAGCAAATTGTTATTTGAGGGCAATAAGAAACAAATGTTCAAGGAATCATAGGAGTTTCTGTTAAAATAAATCCAATACTGCCATTTTTTGTGATCTCCTTTATTTTTTAAAGTACCAAAATACATTTTGGTGCTCTACTAATTAGAGATTGAGAAAATATGATGTCTCATGTCTTTCAAGGGAATCAACTTTACTAATTAGAGACATTAACTAGTGTTGTACCGATACCAAAACAGCATTGGCTAGTTATGTCTCTAATTAGTAGTCTTTTATTAATATCTATATTTCTGCAATAGTTACCACTTCCTAGTGTGCAATATATATATATTTGCAAGTTACTCTTCATACTGTGCAATATTTATATTCTTTTATTTCTGAAATACTTTACACTTCATACTGTGCAATATTTATACTTTTTTACTTTTTCCATATTCAGTCTTCATACTGTGCAATGTTTATAACTTTTTATTTCTGCAATACTTTACTCTTCATACTGTGCAATATTTATAAATAATTTTTATTTCTGCAATAGTTTACTCTTCATACTTTGCAATATTTGTATTTTTATATTCTGCAATAGTTACCATGTTATACTGTGCAATATGTATACTTTTACACTTTGAAACAGATTATATTTTATAATGTACAACATTCATACTTTATATTTCTGCTATAGTTGATTTTGTACTGTAAAATATTATTACTCTTCTGTGTTTTTCTTTCTTAGCTTTGTGCCCTTTAAGGTGAACTTATACAACTGCATCATGACAATAAAGGCTTTTTATTTTATTCTATCATTTGCCTGCAATGTGAAGGCTGTTGTATTCTTATCAAAATGTTGGTATGGGTTTAACACTAGTTATGTCTCCAATTAGTTTAAAAAGTACAGATACCAAAGTATTGGACAACATGAGTTATGTCTCCAATTCGTAGAGTTGGTTATTAAAAGGACTGGATACTGTATATCACACTGCCTTACGTTGTATTAATGCTTGTGGCAACCTTCTCCACTATTGCACTTTGTATGGAACCGCAAACTGTCCACCTTTGTTTGCAGATTTTCTCGATGTATGGTTTTTATATATGAATTGCTTCTTGGTCTGGTTCCCCCTTATTTGTGTTCTTATGTGTGTAGAGATTCCAGGCGCTACAGCTTAAAGTCGCAGGACACACTTAGCATGTTTGTTCCTACAGACAACACAAGTCTTGGAAAAAAATATTTCGGATATGCTGCTCCACTGTCATAAAGTGACTATCACCAGATCCTTGTAGTTCGCTGAGCTCCACACAAGGATCTGGGCTCGAAGGCAATGCAAACTCCTTCAAGATAGCAAAAAATAATGAACCAATCAGGATCGCCGGGCGGGATTTCATAGATGTGACGTAGCGCAGAAGCGAACAATGGCTGCACGCAGCGAGGAGTCGTGTGCTGACATGTTTCCTTTGCACAAACATCATCGATCGTCTACTGACATTGCTGCGTTGTTTCAGTAAAAGTTATCTAAATTTTTGCTCTGTCGTTATCCAATATGTCGGCTGTTCTGTTTTGGATTTCCCAGCGTCGCTCGCATCAGCGTAACAGGTTGATTTCGATGTGAGAGGTTGAAGTAGCACGTCATTCAAGATAACAGACAAGTGGTTTATCCAATCACATACAATGATGTTTTTACAAGGCCCCGCCTTCTGAAATACATCTCCTATTGAGAAGTCCCAGATCCTTGAGTGGAGCTGGCGAGAGTCAGGTTACCATGGTCATGGAATGACTTGCAAAAGGATCTGAGGTTGCCTGAGCTGATCTTTTGGGGGTAATTTCAAGCTATTTTAAGGATCTAGAAACTGTTTTAGTTGGGCATTCTACTAGTTTTTACAAAAACATTTTATTATTATTTTTAACGCTTTTTAAAATTGTGGTGGTTTTTGTTGTTATATGTTTTCCTGTAACTTTGTTTCGCTGCCCTCTTGGCTAAATCACTCTTAGAAAATAGATTTTAGTCTCAATTAGTTTTTACTTGGTTAAATAAAGGATACTGATTGATTGATTGATTCATTCATTCATTTACTTGAAAAACATGAGATGTCATGTTTTCTCCAAGAGTTTAAAATAGTTCATGGATTGTCTCACACCTAAACAAAAATGCTCTTTACGGTAATGTTGCACTGGAACCATGACTTGTTTTGACACCATTGCGGTTTGTAATCTGGTAAAATTATACTTCAAAAACCAAACTATTATTTTGTTTGATTTTATTAGTTTTTTGCCCTATAAACACACAGATGCATCATAGATTACTAGGGGCAATATATAATGATAATCACCATGTTGCTTTATAGAGATATCGTTATCGTGAGCCATGTATCGCACGTCATATTGTGAGGCAAGTTCTAGCCCTAATTTTTAATGTGTATAATTACTTGATAGAGTTATGGAAACATGCTTGAGTGAAGTAAGAAAAAAAATTGCTCACCATTGTCGCATACAGGTGTGTCTCCATCCTAAAGGAAGAAGGAGCAGACGTCAAAGTTTCGTCGTCGTAGCACAGAATGGTAATGACTTAATTGAATCAGAAAAATCATAGTCATTATGCTAATATCATCTGTCTCATCACATATAAATTAGTAGGGAGAGGCCACTGTTCACTTTGCACATCAATCATTGATCAATAATCAGCCTACAATCAAGGCCGCCTTAATGCACAGGCTTAGCTTGGCTGAAGCCCAGGGGATCACCTAATCAGGGGACCCTGATTTTGACGGCAAAATGCATTAATTGGTGTTTTTGGCTTCCAATCACAAACAGCTCAGCCTCGTCTAGTGATTGTGTACTTTCGCGCTCTCTGCTGCGTTGTTTTTCCTACTGCTCCGAGCGGGGCTCGAACCACATCGCCCACGTGAAAGACCAGTCTACACAATCGCCAGCACTTAACTTGAAATTGACTGGCTGCTATTACACTGGCACAGATGTGCATAAACCCATCGCAAAGGACAAGTTTTTATTAAAGACATTATTTATGGGTGATATTTTTGCATTGTTGCTGTTCTGTTGAGTGAAATCCTGATTTTTTGATTTTTTTATTGTTTATTGAAGTTAAGTGTCGGCCCTGCCTACACTTAATTGCTTTGCTTGCTTCCTTAGGAAGAGGACAATGTAAATCAATTACTGTGGATTCCAGCCTGTGGAGTTCGCTTCCTGTTTTTCCTCTCCTTCAGTTTACTGTTAAGGCAGCTGACAAAGTATTCAACTCTAATGTAGTGGTCTAAAGTAACCAATAATTGATTATGATCTGTATTGAATAACATTGTTTTTAATTTACCTTTTTACCATTATTTCTTAAACCAACTTCATTGCTTCTCAACACTGGTGTTAATACAGAATAAAAGTGAGGGGTGACTTGTGTTCTGGTTCTCTGTTTCAGAAGTTTCACTTCCATGTCCTTACCATGTCTGCAGAGGGGTTCATGCCTTGGTTAGCTCCTCTCCTAAGGGGGGCTGACGGCTCACCACACAGCACACCCGTGGGCTTTCCACCTGAAAAAGGATGATGACGTGACACACGTTACGAGAGACCTTTAGCTAATAACAGCGTACATTTGTCTAGTTCTCTGATTGGTTGTCTTTGTGACACAAACATAACGCTGTGTCAAAACTTACGGGAGCGCAAATCAGAAATCTGAGCGTAGAAAAAAAAGCTGCATGCCCAGAGGGGAGAGGTTGAGAGAGAGGAAGCGAGGGGGCAGGAGGGAGCGCATCTCTCTGACAGAAGTAAGCAGTAATTATTGAGCGTTAATATGGATAATAAACACTTTTATCGTGCATGTTATATTCGCTCAAACATTTGTATTTTTCGCTCAAACATTTGTATTTTTCGCTTAAGTTTAATGTCTTTTAAAAAATATAATGTCTGTACTTGCAAAATATATTTTTCTGTTCTCAACATCTGCCTTTGTGAACTCAAAATTTAGACACAGATACAACTCCATACACGTCGAACCGCTGTACTACAGGTCTTCCCCAACATGGTAATAAACAGTACATGATATTACAGAACTGCTAACACCTGGCGTTTGCTATACAGTTGAGAAAGCTGAAGCACAATTGGGTTAAATTAATCAAACCTGAAAGGGGAACTGCACTATGTTTTTGGAATTTTGCTTATTGTTCACAATCATTATGAAAGACACGAACACACGTAATTTTTTTTGGGGGGGGGGGGGGGGGATTTTAATGATGATAAAAAAACGCTTGGAAGATGCGGTTAATGGGAGTCACCATTGTAGCCTTAAAATACTTCAAAACCCGCCAACGTTTTATATACACACTGCAAGTCCATATACAATGTAGACACGTTCATAACAATAAGTAATATGTACAATATTTACCGTATTTTGGTAATTTTAAGCATTGTCGGAACTTATTTCCTCAGCACATTTATTTCCGTTTCTATAGCAGCGCACTTCCGACTTCTAGCAAAAAATGTGTGTTCCTACTTCCGGAAACCAACGCGAGTGTTTTTTAATCATGGCAGACTTGGTAATAGATGACGGAAATTACTATTTTTGGACGAATGAGGATTCACAACCATATCTTTTTGAAGCTGAATATACGGAGGATGAACTAAATTTGTATCTTTTTTTTTCTTCCCTTCAATTCACACCCCGACGCTAAATGAAACTACCTAAAGCACAACCATTTTCCTCACAACTCGCAGGAACACGCTCTACTCTCCCAGCTGGTGCATGTGGGCATCTTCAGAGTGCTTGTACAAGAGAGCGAAACATTGGAGCAGAGAGAAGCCGAGTGAGTGAGTCACTATTTTGACGCTGCAAATCCTGCGCTTGGAGCCAAGCTATTTCGACATAAATGGATTGCTTGCC
The DNA here is from genome assembly GCF_033978685.3 of Nerophis lumbriciformis. NCBI lineage: Eukaryota > Metazoa > Chordata > Actinopteri > Syngnathiformes > Syngnathidae > Nerophis > Nerophis lumbriciformis. Next base: position 11,409,479 of record NC_084572.2, on the reverse strand, counting down.
CAAAATCAATAGGAAATAAACACCCTGGGCCAACTGGACCAAACAGACAACTGTCCATCGAGTAAGTTACTATATATCGATCATGACACATGCAGCACGTCATGTGTGTTATTACAACTACAGTACATACGCTGTTTACAAACAAACATGAAATGTGGGCTAATACTTTACAGATACTGTAATATGATTGTTCATGTTTTTCAGTCAGTACAAATTGGTGTCGTATCGCAGTGTTGTACATTACAAACTCAAATGCGTTTCGTACTGACGTAGAAGCTAGCTTATATCGTGCCGTGGCAAGCTCACGGCTAATACCGTAGCACAGCAATGTGTTGGTACAGCAGAAAAAATGTTCCTTAGTATTCGCTCTTACAATAACAATGTCGCGACAGCTAAGTTGTTATACATGTTTTGGAACATAAATTAAGTATTATTGGCGGTTCCTGAATGCCTTTTTAAAAAGATTTAGAGGCAGAACGGATTACTATCCTCAGCTGCATTGCTAGCCACTTAGAATGAGATGATTTATAAAAGTTAAAATGCAAAAGAAAAAATAAACCTTTGTTTTCTTGTCTCTTAAATCATTGTGAACGATTCCAAAAAAGTGCAGTTCCCCTTTAAATGGAATTGAACTCAATAACTTTCCCGTCATCGTTAAATTGCTGTTTGTGTGTGTTTTAGGATGTAACGATATGAACATTTCATATCACGGGTATTGTAACCAGAATTATCATCTTTATCATTATTAGCCAGTATTGTTAAATGTGCTCAAAAAGCTAATAATACACAATGACATTTTGTATCCAAGTTTTATTAAAAAAAATTAAATTAACTAAAAAAAACACACTTAATGGTCAGAATAATTTCCGTTTGAGTATGCAAATATGTTTTATCTTCTTCCGTTTTAATTTGTAAAGGTTTTAGTGTTGACGGCGCTTCACTTCCAGTTTATGTTACGGGAGTTTACTTCCTGGTATTCTTCCTTCAAGAATAGATTAAATAAATGTGAAAAGAGTCTGGCTTGCAGGTTCAATGTACACAATACAATATCTTAGTTGCTCAAACACTAATGTGTTTGTGTAAATTTAGATTGGAGTATGTCATTTATTAATGGTGACATAATTATTGTCTCCTGTATTTATGTTAGCATTTAAGATAGCTAGCTTGCTTCTCCAGTAAATGTGCAGTGTCAACAGTCTGAGTTAATCAAAGATGGTTTTATGATCAATGATGGTTTTATGATCATTTTAATTCAAAATGGTTATATTCACCGTGGGGCGTTTTACCGCGTTTTATCATTATACGGTTTATCTTTGTCTCCAATGATTTATCTTTGTCTCCCGCTATCAAACAGGGTGCAAGCGGGTTCACTCTGTGCATCGCTCCCACTGCCCGAGCGTGTTTATTTAATAGCAGAATTGAATGAACAGAGTATATATCCACTTGTCAGTCATCCACATTCTTTGTCTCTGTGGGCAGAGGCAGGGTCGCTACTTTTCAAACACAGGATGCACGGACATAGAGCTTCGCTACTAACGACTCGCTGGTGAGAAGCACAGCAAAGTAACGAAAATACAAAGGAAAAAATATGATGGCAAAGCCAAATTTCGGCTTCAAACGAGTTAGCAAGATGAGCCTATCAAAACAGACAAACATGCCCAAGTGACAGCAGCAACAACGAAAAAACACCACCACCCAAGCTGGTTTTTTCAACTCGGGGGGGGGGGGGGGGGACTTCTCTTCAAGATGTTCAATATTTATTGAAGTGCAATTTTTGCTAACTAAGTCAGAGTCCATTTTATTTTAATGTTTACTTATTTAGGATAATTAAAAGTTCTTAACCTTCCAATTACCGTATTTTCCGCACTATAAGGCGCACCTAAAAACCACAATTTTTCTCAAAAGCTGACAGTGCGCCTAATAACCCGGTGCGCTTTATTACGATTCATTTTCATAAAGTTTCGGTCTCGCAACTTCGGTAAACAGCCGCCATCTTTTTTCCCGGTAGAACAGGAAGCGCTTCTTCTTCTACGCAAGCAACCGCCAAGGAAAGCACCCGCCCCCATAGAACAGGAAGCGCTTCACCCGCCCCCATAGAACAGGAAGCGCTTCACCCGCCCCCGGAAGAAGAAGAAAAAACGCGCGGATATCACCGTACGTTTCATTTCCTGTTTACATCTGTAAAGACCACAAAATGGCTCCTACTAAACGATCCGGGTCATAAAAAGACGCAATCTCTCCATCCGCACACGGATTACTACCGTATTTCACAGCAACTGAACCGCACTGTGGAACGGGAGCACGTACGGTGAATATTCGCTCCACAGGGAATGAGAAGTCATCCTTCACTGTGGTTCTAGCTTGCCATGCTAACTTCCACTCATGGTGATATTCAAAAGGAAGACCTTGCCAAAAGAGACCTTTCCAGCCGGCGTCATCATAAAAGCTAACTCGAAGGGATGGATGGATGAAGAAAAGATGAGCGAGTGGTTAAGGGAAGTTTACGCGAAGCGGCCGGGTGGCTTTTTTCGCTGCTCCGTCCATGTTGATATATGACTCTATGCGCGCCCACATCACAGATGGTGTCAAAAAACAAGTGAAGCACACAAATACAACACTCGCCGTCATTCCGGGTGGATTAACCAAAGAACTCCAACCGCTGGATATTGGTGTCAACAGGGCATTCAAATCACGACTGCGAACTGCGTGGGAAAAATGGATGACCGAAGGCGAACACACCTTCACTAAGACGGGCAGACAACATACGCCAACATCTGCCAGTGGATTGTAAATGCCTGGGCAGATATTTCTGTCACAACTGTGGTCCGAGCTTTCCGGAAGGCAGGATTCACAGAACTGCTGCACAACAACAGCGACACTGAATCCGATGATTTCGAAGAGACGGAGCCCGCCATTTTGGAAGCCACGCTAGCGCAACTTTTCAATTCGGACACCGAAGACGAAGAATTCGAAGGATTTACCGGTACGAATGAAGAATAACTTCAGAAAGTGAGCGCTATGTTTATTTTGTGTGTTGTGTGTTGTGACATTAACGTTCGAGCAACATTACCGGTATGTTGCTATTGCTCTACACCATTTTGAATTTTACTATGTTTGTGATTGCACATTTGTACATTTTGGGACAGAGTTGTTAGAACGCTGGTTTTCAATATATTATTAAAGTTTGACTGAACTATCTGACTGTTTTTTTGACATTCACTTTAGCGCAGCGTTTTTTTGACATTCACTTTAGCGCAGCGTAGGCGCGGCTTTTAGTCCGGGGCGGCTTATTGGTGGACAAAATTATGAAATATGTAATTCATAGAAGGTGCGGCTAATAATCCGGTGCGCCTTATAGTGCGGAAAATACGGTATATTGGTAAAAAATAACACCGCAAAATCAAAGTTTATTGCGTTTGAAAGAAAAACCTGAATTATTATAATTATTAAATTATCTGAAAATAATGTTGACAATATTATTGTTTATCAGCAATAATTTTTTTAACAATATCTCGTCTAGCATAATGCACAGGTTTAGCTGAATCTGATGTAGTGTGCATATACTGTATGTCTCCAGGCATAAACCTATTTGGGCAGCGCAAAGTAGGGTGCAGGAGGGCGAGGTGTCTAACATCCACCAGCAATGTAATCATAGAGGAATTGAAGAGGATTGCAGTCACATGAACATTTTTTATTAAATTTTTTTAAATCCCCAATTTCCCTGGAAAACAGCCCAACTTTTGAAATGCCAATGTTGACAGGTACGAGTATTGTCCCTTGAGAAGATATGTACACATGAGAGATACTGAACATGTTTATAGGTACAACTGAGAAGATAAGTTTGACAGCACCTGGTGGGTTGTTCCTTCTGTTAGCGTAGGGGTCTTCTGGCTCAGCGAAAACACTGGAGGCCATCTTATTTTTCCGGGCAGGAGGTTTCTCCTCATCAGTGCCGAAGGATATGTTGGAAGCACCGCCTGGAGGCCGCAGAACCCTGGAAAGGAGGATATTCTGGGTGAGCAAGATGACTGTGAATTAGAGTTATGCCCAGCCTGATTGTGTGATGAGATCGGAGCCCATTTTTGCTTTTTTTTGACTGACCGGACATCGGCCGATTAACCCAACCCAATCTTTACCACAGCTGGGTCCCAGTGTTCATACACTTCACAAAAGGATGTAGGCTGAGGGATTTCCAGATACCTTGTTGCCACATGCAGGGGTGTGTTAAGTCCAGGAGTGCGCATTTCTTGCTAGAACACCGCCTTAAATTTGAGAGCTACACATTGCAGCAAACTTGTCATCTACAGTGCGAAGCTACAACTACACCCTCGAAATGAAGAAACAAGGGGTTGAGCTTTGTAATCTTCCTTAAGAATTAGGACTTGCTACGTCACTGCATGTTCGGGCACTTAAACGACTATGTAGTTACGTTTAAAGCTGCCACAACACCAATATTTTGGCACCAAAATGTGCATTGTTATGTATTTCAATACTGTTTGATACTTTTCAAAATAAAGGCAATTACAAAAAATTTCATTATTGGCTTCCTTTTAACAAAAAAAAATTATGATTAAACACATGTTTGTTATTGCACTCAAGGAACAATTTTAAAAGATTGGAATTAAAATTAAAAAGCGCATATAACACATGGGCTTTTCTTCTTGTACGCAAAAACAGTTTAATTATTTTAAATATCACATATAGCTTTCCATAATCTAGACTTAGGTTTGAATAGAATAGAAAGTTGTATTGACATTGTAATAAATGCTTTATAATTTATGGTTGCCAATTATATCTTTAAGACAAGATACAATTTTTTAGTAAATACTGAAAACAATAAGTCTAAAAGTAACAGATTAGACATCCATCCATCCATTTTCTACTGCTTGTCCCATTCGGGGTCGCGGGGGGTGCTGGAGCCTATCTCAGCTACAATCGGGCGGAAGGCGGGGTACACCCTGGACAAGTCGCCTCTTCATCGCAGGGCCAACACAGATAGACAGACAACATTCACACTCACATTCACACACTAGGGCCAATTTAGTGTTGCCAATCAACCTATCCCCAGGTGCATGTCTTTGGTGGTGGGAGGAAGCCGGAGTACCCGGAGGGAACCCACGCAGTCACGGGGAGAACATGCAAACTCCACACAGAAAGATCCCGAGCCCGGGATTGAACCCAGGACCTTCGTATTGTGAGGCACATGCACTAACCCCTGTGACATGTAGCAAGTAAAACACACAATGTTAAAGATAAAACACAAATGAAATAGTGGAAATTTGTTATAAAATTCCGTCAATTCACTTGCATTAGTAGGGAATAAGCGGTAGAAAATGGATGGATGGATAGTTTACACACTGTGGGCGACTTGGACTGCGCCAATCATTTTTAACAAGCAATTTAACAATTTTGAACATCTACGTATCTATATGTGCAGGAGGGAAGCTGGTAACTTTATAACCTGCCACTCTTTAAACTCCTTGTGCAGATCTGAATATTTGTTATATTTACCTAAATTTAAAGCAAAGGTGGTAATGCTGTATTGACACATTTGGCGAGGCATGTTTAAATGTCACATTTATGGATAGTTTTGAAGCCCAAATTCCTCCATATTGCGCTTCATGCACCCTTATAAACCGGCAGAATTATGTTTTTGTCATTTTTCCCTTCGACACATTTTCTGCTTGTATGTACCGAGTGTGTGCGTTGACACAGGAAATGTGCCACGCCTCGGCTCACAAACGTCACCCATGCCCAGCAGCATATATGGATTTTTCAAAGGCAGTAGTACCTTTTTTAATTCGTTAGTACTGCTGTACTTTATTAGCAACAGTGTACCTTAGAACCCTAGTCCCACTATTACACAACAAATGCGGCAGCAATGAGATTGTTTTTTATCATTCATCATGCTTTGGTTGATTAATAGACAAAGAACTACAAAGAGAAGAAGCCACCATCTACGAATGATGTCGCTTGTGAATTAAAAAAAAAAGTATGTAACAAATGTTTTCACATTCGCAAGCTTTTCGTAAGTATTTTAGACTAACGTTAGCTAACATGGCTAACGCTACAAACTAAAGTGTAACTTATGCAGAAATTGTGGGATTTTCTCTGGCACTACCTGAGCGAGTCAGCATCTGAAATCCCTCACCCTAAAGGGCTAGATTCATACCCGCTATCCCTCGTTATGCCCACTATCCCTACATGCAAAGAGTCATTAGGACACCACTACCCTAAAAACGAGCAAAAATGTAGGGACAGGGCTAAAAAGTAGGGTGAGGGGGTGTATTGAGACTGGCCCAAAGTTTTTTCCAAGTACCATTATCACTTCAGTACTAGACGATGAGGAATGGCTAAGCATGCGAAACATTGAACATAACAAAATAAGCTTTCCGCTAAAGCTTCAATGTAAAGTAAAGGTGATCAATCCAAATACCATTTGTATCGATAACTAGCATTGTATCAGTATATCATTTATACCAAAGTGATTAAATCGCACATTTTTATTTTTATTCTTTTTATTACAAAATCTTTTTTTGTCATTTTTGTTACGGTTTACAAACTTATGAAATAAGTCCTTGGATAAAGGAAGGCTTTAAGGTTAGGCCTTGCACTCCTGGTGGTGCATAGGCCATCAACAACTCCCCGCCATCGTCCTCTGTCCTCGGCGATCCTTTCGAGCTCCCTGCAGGTGTGACTGGTCTGCTTGACGTCAGTCTTCAGGTCCCTTCTCCACGTGTTTCTTGGTTTTCCTCGATTTCTCCTCCCCTGGGAATTCCAGGTTAGGGCCTGGCGGGTGAACTTAGATGTTGGTTTCCTCAGGGTGTGGCCGATCTAACTCCATCTTCTCCTCCTGATCTCTTCCTCCACTGGCGCATGGTTTGTTCTTTGCCAGAGATCTGTGTTGCTGATGGTTTACGGCCAGTGGGTGTTGAGGATTATTCTTCGACAGGAATTGATGAACATCTGTGCTCTCTTGGTGGTGCTTTTTATTGATCGCTATGTTTAAAATCCATACAGCAGGACAGACCTGATGTTCAAGTTTAACAGGCAAATCTCTGTGCGTGTTGTGATGAGGTGGGATCTCCAGACGTTCTTGAGGGGTGATGAACGATTCCCTTGCATTTGCGAAGCGTCCGTTTCTCCCTGTTGGTTCACCACACTGCCTAGATACGTGAAAGTCTCCACTTTTTCCAGGTTGTTGTCGCCAAGCTTCACTGGCTCTGTGCAAGTAGAGTTGATCTTCAGGATCTTGGTCTTCTGGGGGTGGATGTGGAGGTCCACTTGTGAAGCGAAATAGGCTAGATTTGACGTTTTGTCCTGCATCTGATGCCGGCTGCACAGGACTAGGGCATGGTCGTCTGAGAAGTCCAGGTCGTTAAACTGTGACCTGGGGGTCCACTGGATGGCGTTTTTCTTTCCGTCCGTTGTCTGCTTCATCACCCAGTCGATGGTGAGGAGGAACAGAAACGGTGATGAGAGGCATCCTTGACGTACACCAGTTTTTATGCCAAAGCGTCTAGTCAGCTGGCCACTGTGGACGACCTGGCAGGACATTACCTCATAGGATTTTTGGATGAGTCGGGTCAGTTTGGCTGGGATCCCGTAGTGCCGAAGGAGTTGCCACAACGTGGCTTTAAGGGAAAAAATTAAATGTTTTAAATGGGAGCCTACGTTGTGCGCGCTCTCACACACGCACGCAGAAAAGACAACTCCCCTGAACCACGCCCCTGCTTCCACGGCCCGTATCAGCTGACATTTGTTCCAGGACCCCATATCCGCACATAGCTGCCGGGGATATGCCTGTATGGTTCTTTAGTTTTGGACCCCCAGAATCAGCACTTGGGTCAACGAGGTGAAGTTATGTCTGAAAACCTTCGACAAGTTGACTTCATGTCCTTCCCCGCCCGTTAGGATGTTTCACAGTGTAAAATACGATCCACCTGGAGGATGGACTATTTTATTTTGAAAGTAAACTGGATAATTTGTTTTGTGTTTGATTTCCTGTCCAAAACAAGCAGATTTTAGCTAAATTGAACCGTAGAAAATGGATGGATGGATGGATGAACCGCCATGTTGCGGCGACTGGCAAAAATAGAAGCCCTGTGTATATTCATTGCAGGGATGTGGAACGTCACCGCCATGTCGGTGCTGGCAAAAATAGAAGTTGTGCCGTGGCGGCACCGTTAAGCATCGAGTCACAAGCCGGGGTTAGTCAACAGGTGTGTCTGCCACCTAAAAAAAGTAAACATCTCAGAGTAACAGCTTGTGCCACTACAAGATAGCTGTATTTGCCTTTATTAATGCCATGTTTCCAGAAGAAAATAGTGTTAAGATAGCTGGGCCTTACTGCAACCTCCCTAAGTAGCTTACTGAGCCGTACAGTTTTGTTAAAAAATGTATTTAAAAAAACTAAGCTTTATTGTTTACAGAAACCAAGCCATTAGAACTGGGTTGAAAAAAAAAAAATCAGAAAATGAACCTAACACACAACAAATGAAATAACATAGTTTTACAGCCATATAGCAAGTGCAAACTTGGATTAATGTCACAGTAGTAGGAGCTCACATTTTAATCTTTCAATGTGATGCTTATACTACAGTATGCACTGTTCATACACTAACAGTTTATTTAAAGGAAATCAACCTCTGAAATAGAAATCTCCTTCAGACATTTGCCTGTAAATAAATGTCCCCTCAACACCGTTGTTAGTAAATACAGTAAGATGATACACACTAGTAATGTACTAATTATTATCCATGCAGATGCTTATTTCCTACACTAGTAGTTCAACTTATTTTTTTTGCCATTGTTGTGTAGTAGTGGCTCAGATTTAATCAGTTTGTTAGCACACGTATTAGTACACAGTTCAGTCTAATAAAGATGTTATCTTATGACCTAGACACATGTAATGACGCTATCATAGTTATGTAACGTGTCGATTTAGGGCTATATAAATACACTATGATTGATTGATAGCAGAAACGAAAACATTCACTTGTCAATATATTTGGCCCCTGTTGGGATATATTATGTTGGAATATAATTAAGACAAGCCCTGTGTAAGTCGCCGTATTGAATGCTACTAGGGACAGATAGCGCTCAGACAAATTTTATTAGAATTGTATCCAATAGGGAATAAATACTTCTGATTTTAAGTTTAACCATCGTGTCCTCTTTAAACATCTTCTGGCTCCAGATTACACAAATACGACGACACCGCTCATCCCGATCTGATTATTTGGCCTCAGATCCTAGCTGGTTTCAAGTCCTGATCCGAAATGTTGACAATGTTATTATTGATTATAGAACTGAAAAATGTAAATGAAGGAAATAAACAAATTTTTATAAATTAAGATTAGGCAGGCTTTTTCATTCCCACATCTTGGCGGTGTGCTTTAGTCATCGTTTTTCCCTGTGCTTCTTTTTTATCATACGTGGTATCAGTGTCCAGAAAATTTGTTTAAAAAAATAATTTATAGTTACTTTTTACTTTACCCAAAAAGTAATTGAATTACTAACGGAATTACTCTTTCATAAATGTAATTAATTACTAGGTAAAGTAATTAATGCCTTACTTAAAATTTAAAAAAGTCAAATATCTTGTTTATACACGTTTCGTATTATAGCTGAGCGTGCGTGTGTGCCTTTAAAAGGTGGTGCCTGTTGTCGAGTGACGTCAGCAAACAGACAGCGCACATTAGTTTAGTTGTGTTTGTTAGCTTTGCAGTGGCTGTTTATCGGTAGTTACAGCAGCTCTGTTGAATGCTGGTTAATAGAGATTGAATGTGCTTCTATCCATACATCCATCCATTTTCTTCCATGGCTGTCATATCTTCTGGTCCACAAAGGGATTATTTAACATGAAGAGATTTGGTTGAACTTAGTCTTTTATTTAATTTTTTTTTCTTATTTGTATTATTTCTATGTCCAAAAACAGTAAAATCAACGGTTAAATTTGCGGGTAAATTTGCTGTTAAAATGTTGGTTACTGTACTTTTATTGAAAATGTATTGAACGTTGACAAAAAGAGCAGAAAAGGTTTCCTCTTTTTAATTCAACCTACAGTGTTGGTTGCACTTTATTCAAATAAGATGTGATTGCATTAGCCATTAATTGTTGCTAACTTGCTTGTTTGTATCCATAATGTATTGATATATAATTCCCTTAAAAGAAAGAACAGATACACTATATTCCCAAAAGTATTTGGCCACCTGCCTTGACTCACATATGAACTTGAAGTGCCCTCCCATTCCTAACACATAGGGTTCAATATGATGTCGGTCCATCTTTTGCAGCTATTACATCGTCAACTCTTCTGGGAAGGCTGTCCACAAGGTTGCAGAGTGTGTTTATAGGAATTTTCCACCATTCTTCCAAAGGCGCATTGGTGAGGTCACACACTGATATCGGTCGAGAAGGCCTGGCTCTCAGTCTTCGTTTTAATTCATCCCAAAGGTGTTCTATTGGGTTCAGGTCAGGACTCTGTGCAGGCCAGTCAAGATAATCTACACCACTCTGTCATCCATGTCTTTATGGACCTTGCTTTGTGTACAGTCAAGTTGGAAGAGAAAGATGCCTACTCCAAACTGTTCCCTGTTGGGAGCATGGAATTGTCCAAAATGTTTTGGTATCCTGGAGCATTCGAAGTCCCTTTCACTGGAACTAAGGGGCCAAGCCCAACTCCTGAAAAACAACCCCACACCCTAATTCCTCCTCCACCAAATTTCACACTCGGCACAATGCGGTCCGAAATGTACCGTTCTCCTGGCAACCTCCAAACCCAGACTCGTCCATCAGATTGCCAAATGGAAAAGCGTGATTCATCACTCCAGAGAAGCGTCTCCACTGCTCTAGAGTCCAGTGGCGAGGTGCTTTACACCACTGCATCCCACGCTTTGCATTGGACTTGGTGATGTGTGGCTTAGATGCAGCTGCACGGCAATGGAAACCCTTTCCATGAAGCTCTCTGCGTACTGTACGTGGGCTAATTGGAAGGTCACATCAAGTTTGGAGCTCTGTAGCAACTGACTGTGCAGAAAGTATTTGCACTATGCGCTTCAGCATCCGCTGACCCCTCTCTGTCAGTTTACGCAGCCTACCACTCGGTGGCTGAGTTGCTGTTGTTCCCAAACTTCACTTTTCTTGTAATAAAGCCGAAGGTTGGACTTTGGAATATTTAAGAGCGAGGAAATTTCACGACTGGATTTGTTGCACAGGCGGCATCCCATGACAGTTCCACGCTGGAAATCACTGAGCTCCTGAGAGCGGCCCATTCTTTCACAAATGTTTGTAGAAACAGTCTCCATGCCTAAGTGCTCAATTTTATACACCTGTGGCCGGGCCAAGTGATTAGGACACCTGATTCTGATCATTTGGATGGGTGGCCAAATACTTTTGGCAATATATATATATATATATATATATATAGGAAACTTTACCTTTACCTAATTATTTCACGGTCACACTGGAAGATTTTTGGCTAAAAAGTTATTATCGTTAAAACGAATCGTTACACCTTTATTGTCAATGTCAAGCTAATAAATTGACATAATTTGTGTCATCAGTAGCTCAAATTAAAATGCAATCATCTAGGGCTGGGCGATACATCGATATACGCGATATATCGCGGGTTTGTCTCTGTGCGATATAGAACATGACTATATCGTGATATTCGAGTGTCCGTTCTCACACAGTTGCTTTTAGCTGCGGGGCATTAAACTGCATGCGTTTCTCACTCTTTCCTGTCTCTCCTTCTCACAGACACTTAAAACAAGCGCACCTTCTTACATACGTCACATACTGTCACACGCTCCTGCGGAGCAGACAAGTAGCGACATGGTAACGTTAGCTGTGATGCTAACAGCTAACGTTGTGGTTTGAGTGGTAATACGAGAGAAAGAAGGTGTGCGAATCTGGTAACAAATGGAGGAATAATTAATTCCCAAGAAAAACAGCATGGGGTCCATCGTCTGACGGTGGTTTGGCTTCAAGCGGGAATATGTCTTTACATGTCAACATCTCCGTTCGGTGCCACACCAACTAAATGCCGAAGCAACTATTTCCACATCAACACCGTAGGACATACACTATTTGATATGCAGCTCATTTTTAATGTGACACTTATTGAAATATCTTGTGTGTCATCACGCACAAAAGCGCGCTTTATTTGTTTTAAACTATTGTCGTGGCGTTCTGTACAAAAAGTGCACTTTAATTTAGTGTTTTGAAATGTCATCTTAGTGACATCATTCACAAAAGTGCACTAATAGCTTATTTTAAAATGTCTCTGACAATCTGGCACTTTCTGTTTTGGAAATGACATGAATGCTTGTGCCACTGCTTAATAACTGTTTAATAAATACAGTTTTGGTAAATTGACTTAGTTGTGATTTCCCTCTCTGCATGAAAGAGATGAGAGAGAGGTGTATGGTCAGAGAGTGTTTGGGCCTGTGTGTGTGTGTGCGTGTGTGTGTGTGTGTGTGTGTGTGTATGTGTGTGTGTTTTGTCTCGTCTTGTCCAATAGTAACAGTGGTACTATTGTATTGTTAGTGTACAGGAGGTTTTCTTGTTTTGGTTTGTATAGTATTGTTCTTGTATTATATTGTTTATGTTAAATGTGGAATGAGGGAGAGGGGTTGGGATATTATAAGCATTTGCTTCATCCAACCCCTTTTCAAGCCTTGCATAAATGTCTCTGCCAAAATGTAAAAAATAAATGTGTGTTGTTGTAAGGTGCAGGTTTGAAATAAATAATTCAATTCTATTGAAAAAACAAAATGCGGCTGCTAGACTTTTGACAAGAAAGTTTGATCATATTACGCCTATACTGGCTCACCTGCACTGGCTTCCTGTGCACTTAAGATGTGACTTTAAGGTTTTACTACTTACGTATAAAGTACTACACGGTCTAGCTCCAGCCTATCTTGCCGATTGTATTGTACCATATGTCCCGGCAAGAAATCTGCGTTCAAAGAACTCCGGCTTATTAGTGATTCCCAGAGCCCAAAAAAAGTCTGCGTGCTATAGAGCGTTTTCTATTCGGGCTCCAGTACTATGGAATGCCCTCCCGGTAACAGTTAGAGATGCTACCTCTGTAGAAGCATTTAAGTCCCATCTTAAAACTCATTTGTATACTCTAGCCTTTAAAGGGGAACATTATCACAATTTCAGAAGGGTTAAAACCATTAAAAATCAGTTCCCAATGGCTTATTTTATTTTTCGAAGTTTTTTTCAAAATTTTACCCATCACGCAATATCCCTAAAAAAAGCTTCAAAGTGCCTGATTTTAACCATCGTTATATACACCCTTCCATTTTCCTGTGACGTCACATAGTGAAGCAAACACAAACAAACATGGCGCATAGAACAGCAAGCTATAGCGACATTAGCTCGGATTCAGACTCGGATTTCAGCGGTTTAAGCGATTACGCATGTATTGAAACGGATGGTTGTAGTGTGGAGGCAGGTAGCGAAAACGAAATTGAAGAAGAAACTGAAGCTATTGAGCCATATCGGTTTGAACCGTATGCAAGCGAAACCGACGAAAACGACATGACAGCCAGCGACACGGGAGAAAGCGAGGACGAATTTGGTATGTGTTTGTTTGGCATTAAAGGAAACTAACAACTATGAACTAGGTTTACAGCATATGAAATACATTTGGCAACAACATGCACTTTGAGAGTGCAGACAGCCCAATTTTCATCAATTAATATATTCTGTAGACATACCCTCATTCGCTCTCTTTTCCTGAAAGCTGATCTGTCCAGTTTTGGAGTTGATGTCAGCAGGCCAGGGAAGCTAGGGTCGATATTCTTCTCTTGATCATCTTCGGTGGCATAAGGGACGGTGTGAGCCAAGACATCCAGAGGGTTTAGCTCGCTCGTCTACGGGAACAAACTGCCGCCATTGCTTGCCGTGCTACCGAGGTCCTTTGTCCCTGAATTGCTCACACACTCCGGCAGATTCAATGGGGATCTGGCGGCAGATTTCTTTGACTTTATCGTTGAAGATGCATCTGCTTTGAGTGTCGCAGGATATCCACACATTCTTGCCATCTCTGTCGTAGCATAGCTTTCGTCGGTAAAGTGTGCGAAACAAACGTCCAATTTCTTGCCACTTTCGCATCTTTGGGCCACTGGTGCAACTTGAATCCGTCCCTGTTCGTGTTGTTACACCCTCCGACAACACACCGACGAGGCATGATGTCTCCAAGGTACGGAAAACAGTCGAAAAAACGGAAAATAACAGAGCTGATTTGACTCGGTGTTTAAGAAAATGGCGGATTGCTTCCCGATGTGACGTCACAACGAGAGCGAATAATAGAAAGACGTTTAATTCGCCAAAATCCACCCATTTAGAGTTCGGAAATCGGTTAAAAAAAATATGGTCTTTTTTCTGCAACATCAAGGTATATATTGACGCTTACATAGGTCTGGTGATAATGTTCCCCTTTAAATAGCCCCCCTTTTTTAGACCAGTTGATCTGCCGTTTTCCTTTCTCCTCTGCTCCCCCCTCTCCTTTGTGGAGGGGGAGACACACAGGTCCGGTGGCCATGGATGAAGTGCTGGCTGTCCAGAGTCGGGACCCGGGGTGGACCGCTCGCCTGTGCATCGGTTGGGAACATCTCTGCGCTGCTGACCCGTCTTCGCTCGGGATGGTTTCCTGCTGGCCCCACTATGGACTGGACTCTTACTATTATGTTGGATCCACTATTGACTGGACTCTCACAATATTATGTCAGACCCACTCGACATCCATTGCATTCGGTCTCCCCTAGAGGGGGGGGGGGGGGGGGGGGGGGGGGGGGGTTACCCACATATGCGGTCATCTCCAAGGTTTCTCATAGTCATTCACATCGACGTCCCACTGGGGTGAGTTTTTCCTTGCCCTTATGTGGGCTCTGTACCGAGAATGTCGTTGTGGCTTGTCTAGCCCTTTGAGACACTTGTGATTTAGGGCTATATAAATAAACAATGAGCGTATATGAATGCAGTATGAACAAGAATGTTTTAATGTAGACACATAGAATCATCATACTGCTGTGATTATATGTATCAAGTGTTCATTCAAGGCTAAGGCAAAATATCGAGATATATATCGTGTATTGCGATATGGCCTAAAAATATCGAGATATTAAAAAAAGGCCATATCGCCCAGCCCTACAATCATCCCAAAGAAGTGCCAGTGGCTTGTTTAGTATGTTTCAGTTTCCATATGGCACATTCACTGACCTCTTTGTTGCACCTTCAGTGATGGGGGAAACCCACGGGTGGCCCCACCCTATTCAGACACATTTCACACTGCCAACCCCACACTGACGGTTAATGTATTTCCTCATGTAGATAATAATTACAGTAAACACTAAAAACACATGGATGTTTTTAGTGTTAGTACAATAAAACGAGGTGAGCGTTTTATCAGCGGCTAGCTAACTGCAAGGTGTACAAAGGGACATGTGCTACCATTGCTAGCTAGTTGGTTTTTTTTAAACGGCTAATTTGAACTAATCGATGTGTTTATCTTGGTAACACCGCTGAATTCATGATATTTAATCCCCCCAGTTAGAGACAGAAGGGTACAAGACAAGTATTTACGGTTGAACAGTTTCGCGGGAGAGGATGCTCGGATGGTTAGCTAACGGCATAATGGTGGCTAACATGGCGATGGAAGGCAAAGAGACGACGCGTTTTACCTTGAGCTGCTTTTAGCATTGGGCTCCACTCCTTGAAATGTCGTCGTTGTCGTCATTTTCACGCTAACAGCTAAAAGACAGGAGGGAGTATACGGGAGTTAATCGTTCTGAGTGTGTGGTATTTCACCGCCGCATCTCTGTCAACGCAAACCGATGCATCAATCAACCTGACTCCAATCTGGTGAAGCGATGGTGTTGATACGAAAGCAATTGCTACTTCCCGTGTCACTTTCAAAATAAAACCGGAACTCGTCTCGTTTTTGTTGACGTTTTCTTTTTTTAATAAAATAAAATATGCCGGAATATCTTTAGTCGCACATTGTTAGACATGGCGGTGCATATCAAGGCATTTTGAAACTAAAATGAAATGTAGAAGATGGATGGATGCTTAACGTCCGTTTTTTTTGTACAACAATATCCCTCAACCGGGGCAGCACGGTGGAAACAGGGGTTAGTGCATGTGCCTCACAATACGAAGGTCCTGAGTAGTCATGAGTTCAATCCCGGGCTCGGGATCTTTCTGTGTGGAGTTTGCATGTTCTCCCCGTGACTCCGGCTTCCTCCCACCTCCAAAGACATGCACCTGGGGATAGGTTGATTGGCAAAACTAAATTGGCCCTAGTGTGTGAATGTTGTCTGTCTATCTGTGTTGGCCCTGCGATGAGGTGGTGACTTGTCCAGGGTGTATCCCGCCTTCCACCTGAATGGAGCTGAGATAGGCTCCAGCACCTCCCGCGACCCCAAAAGGGACAAGCGGTAGAAAATGGATGGACGGATCCCTAAACCGGTGGTCAGCAACCTGCGGCTCTAGAGCCACAAGCGGCGCCCTAGCTGGTGCATACTTGCCAACCTTGAGACCTCCGATTTCGGGAGGTGGGGGCGTGGTCGGGGGCGGGCGGGGCGTGGTTGGGGGTGTGGTTAAGAGGGGAGGAGTATATTGACAGCTAGAATTCACCAAGTCAAGTATTTCATACACATATATATATATTTATTTATATATATATATATATATATATATATATATATATATATATATATATATATATATATATATATATATATATATATATATATATATATCTACATCCTGAAAATATGCAAACAAACTGTTTAGATAATTGATACTTCAAACTTGCATAAATAAATATTAAGGAATAACATAACTTGGCTTCTGAGAGTTTCAAAATGTAATGAATAAAATGCTAAAGTTGTTGATAAACAAGCAATTATTTTAATAATTAAATATGGTAATTTGAAATTCATTATTATGATCATTTAAAATAAATGATTTCAAATATGTTTATTTAATGTATATAGCTGGATGTAATAAGGAGTCACGAAAAAATACAAATAAAAATACAATTAATTTTGATGTTTTTAGCAAAATATAGTAAAAATGTATTTTTTTTTTTTTTTTTAAATTAATAAATATATTTATTTTTAGGTAAGATAAACATAACAATACAATTTATCTCTAGTCTGGATGATTTAGTTGTCACCCTGTTGTCCTCCCGTCATGAAAAAAGGCTGTCCTCACTCAAGTCCGCATGGAGCTGGAGGGGGTGTGGCTTCCAGCTCCGGCTGAAAATCGGGAGGTTTTCGGGAGAGGCGCTGAATTTCGAGTCTCCCGGAAAATTCGGGAGGGTTGGCAAGTATGCCCTGGTGGCTCCATGGAGCTTTGTAAAAAATGTATGGAAATGGAAAGAAAAAATGGGGTGAAAAATATATTTTTTGTTGTAATATGGTTTCTGTAGGAGGACAAACATGACACAAACCTTCCTAATTGTTAGAAAGCCCACTGTTTAATATGTTTGTGTTCATGCTTCACTGATGAGAGTATTTGGCGAGCGCCGTTTTGTCCTACTAATTTCAGCGGCCCTTGAACTCACTGTTGTGTGGACTGTGACTCAACAGTTTGTTTACATGTACAACTTTCTGACGCTGCCACAAAAAGACATGTTTTTTGCCACTCCTTTGTCTACCGAACGTTTTATACTGTGCATGAATGCACAAAGGTGAGCTTTGTTGACTTGTTATGGAGTGCTTATCAGGCATATTTACATCATGTGTTGCCATCATTATAACACTTTAAATTTTTTGCGGCTCCAGACAGATAACTTTTTTTGTATTTTTGGTCCAATATGGCTCTTTCAACATTTTGGGTTGCCGACCCCTGCCCTAAGCGAATACATTCCCAATGTCTAAATGCAAACCTTGCAAATATCGTTGAGATGACTCAAATCTAAATGATTGAAACCTTGACTCAATAAAATGACCACCCACTTTAATTGCATTTATTTAATTATATGTGCTTTAACTTAACAATTCTTAATGTTTACACTTGTTAGGTCATAATATCCCAAATGCAACACCACCATTTTCATGATGGAGGATGTGATTTGAATATATTTTTAGCTTCTTGTCAGTCAAGATTTTGGTATAGTAGGTTAAATATTTTACCATGACATGTTTCGACTCATGTTTGCAATCTTGTCTGATGATAGAAAAACTATATTAAGATATGATGAACATTTTGAGGTATGGGATTTGATTTGATTTATGTGTCACATTAACACTCACCGGACTTTACATTTTTTTCTTACTTGCACTTCATGGCACTTTTTGTTTTTTGTAAATATGCTTAGATTTGACAATTCTTACATTTTATTTTATATATTGTTAATTGCTTCTTACGTGTTGACTTAAGATCTTGCTATTTTGCACCAATACAAATGCCTTGTATGTGTAAATGTACTATATTTGGAAATACATGATTCTGAAGTGTACTAAGTTATCAACTTTTTTCATATGTACTACAAAAACAAAGAGACATGTAAAAAAAAAAGACTCAATTTATTCCAATAACATTTCCATAACAACAGAGAGGGTTAAAAATGCAGGGCCACTTTAGTAGATAGCAAAAAGTCTTCCTGACACTCTCACAGACAAAATAATAAAACAGTATTTATTTGTCACAACTGCGAGAGAACCAAAAAGTGAACATCTGAATGACATGTCCAAGAACTGTGCTGCTGCAATTACATGTGTTCCACTGGCGGGCGGCGTGTGTACTGTGTGTGTGTGTGTGTAGACGTTGAATGACAGAGGGGAGGTAGAAATGTACGGCGGAAACAGTCATTAAGGAGCACACCCTCCAGTTTGCTGCTGGAACACGTCGATTGTATCTTCATCCTCCATTTCGAGCTACGGACAAAGAGTAAATGTCAGCCCATTTTAGACAAACAAATAATGAGAGTTAGTAACATTTTCCACCTTCACATAAGTGTTTGTCATTGTAGTTGTATTGTGCTGTAGTCTAAAAGCATTTCGTCAGAACATCAAAACATTTTTACCCTCGTGCCGTACAAAATGACTAAATGTGATACAGGTGTGTCACTCAGTACGTTCCCATGCATTAAATTAGTCTGATTTCTCAAATGATTTGGTTTCTTCTATTTTCCCACCAACATGTGATGTCCACGTTTCCATGCTCTATCCTTAATGCGACTGCTGGCCATGCGCAATGTGCCTCTCTTACACTAGTTGGCAATTGTGGTCATGTCAGCTTAGCTAGCTACAGTTAGGTCAATAAATATTTGGACACTGACACAATGTTCAGTATTTCAGCTCTGTACAACACCACAATGGATTTGAAATGAAACAGTCAAGATGTGCTTTAAGTGCAGACTTTGAGCTTTAATTTGAGGGTATTTACATCCAAAACAGGTGAACGGTGTAGGAATTACAACACATTTTATATGTGCCTTCCACATTTTAAGGGTCCAAAAGTAATTGGACAAACTAACAATCATAAATCAAATTGTCACTTTTTAATACTTTGTTGCAAATCCTTTGCAGTCAATGACAGCCTGAAGTCTGGAACCCATAGACATCACCAGACGCTGGGTTTCGTCCCTGGTGATGCTCTGCCAGACTTCTGCTGGAGCTGTCTTAAGTTCCTGCTTGTTCTTTGGGTATTTTACCTTCAGTTTTGTCTTCAGCAAGTGAAATGCATGCTCAATCGGATTCAGGTCAGGTAATTGACTTGACCAGAACATTCCACTTCTTTGCCTTAAAAAACTATTTGGTTGCTTTCGCAGTATGCTTCGGGTCATTGTCCATCTGCATTGTGAAGCGCCGTTCAATGAGCAGATAATATTGCCGGAAACACTTCAGAATTCATTCATGCTTTTGTCAGCTGTCACATCATCAATAAATATAAGAGATCCGTTCCACTGGCAGCCATGCATGCCCACACCATTACACTACCATGCTTCACTGATGAGCTGGTATGCTTTGGATCTTGAGCAGTTCCTTCCCGTCTCCATACTCTTTCCATCATTCTGGTACAAGTTGATCTTTGTCTCATCTGTCCATAAGATGTTGTTCCAGAACTGCACAGGCTCTTTTACATGTTTCTTGGCAAACTCTAATCTGGCCTTCCTGTTTTTGAGGCTCACCAATGGTTAACAACTTGTGACGAAACCTCTGCATATCCTCTGGTGAAGTCTTCTCTTAATTGTTGACTTGGACACAGATACACCTACCTCCTGGAGAGTTTTCTTCATCTGGCCAACTGTTGTGAAGGGTTTTTTCTTGACAAGGGAAAGGATTCGTCTGTCATCCACCACACTTGTTTTCCGTGGTCTTCCAGGTCTTTTGGTGTTGCTGAGCTCAGCAGTGCGTTCTCTCTTTTTAAGAATGTACCAAACAGTCGATTTGACCACACCTAATGTTTTTGCTATCTCTCTGATGAGCTTGTTTTGATTTTTCAGCCTAACGATGGCTTGCTTCACTGATAATGACAGCTCTTAGGACTTTATATTGAGAGATGCCATCCCCAGATTCCAAATGAATATACCACACTTGAAATGAACTCTAGGCCTTTTATCTGCTCCTTGTAAATGAAATAAATGAAAAAAAAACGAGGGAATAACACACAACTGGTCATGGAACAGCTGAGTAGCCAATTGTCCAATTACTTTTGGTCCCTTAAAAAGCAGAAGGCACATATAAAATGTGTTGTAATTCCTACACCGTTCACCTGATACCCTCAAATTAAAGCTCAAAGTCTGCACTTAAAGCACATCTTTACGGTTTAATTTCAAATCCATTGTGGTGTTGTACAGAGCTGGAATACTGAAAATTGTGTCAATGTCCAAATATTTATGGACCTAACTGTATGTGGAAATGTAAGTAGAGCAAAATAATGGTACGTGTTCATAAGATAGACCTAGTAGTTGTCAAGCTCCAGAACTGATCGATAACTACAACTTTCCATTGCTATTTGGTGTTGTTTGTAATGTTTATTGTGTTTAAAAAACACCTGCTTTGGTTCTTGCTTTTTTTTTTGCTGAAGTGCTTTGACTATTTACTGTCAGGGTTTTCCTTAAATTGCAAAGATACCTGCAGCAGCTGAGGCGTGGTCACCATGACGTCATCGTGTAATTTGCATCATCTGCTATGATGATATGATTTTCTTTATAAAGGCTAAAACAAAGGTATACATGTATTTAAAAACAAAACCATTATTAATTAGTACTGCCATATCTTCAGTTGTACCTACTTATTTATTTATTATTATGTACTTTGTTGAGAATTACTTTAATTTGTTTTCACTTAAAATACCCATATTTTTGATGTGTGGCAGATATGCTTGTGATATTGCCATGGCAGGGCGCCACATTGAGTTATGTTGAGGGGAACCCGATTTAGTATAAACTATGCAGTGGATTATTATAATTTCTGATTTACATGTCAATGTCGTCTAAATTGTTGTATTTTGACGTTTAATTATTGTATTAGTAGATAAAAGCATAAATAACAATCTTGCTTGTAGATGATTTGAATGAATGAGATCAGGCAGAGATACTTCATTTATTATTTTTTACTCTGTATTAATGCCATTGTAATACGTTTTAACAAGAACTGGTTTCTAATAGCATAATCTAGGTGTGTTAATTTGATTTTTACAAAACCAAACATGATCTGTTTAAGGTATTTACAGTTGTGTTGTAGAACGCTTATTTCCAGCATTTTTTTAAAAGAAATCAGACACATTTAGTGCAAGGAAACTTACCAGTTGTTTTGGTGGCTAAATAGTGTTTTAGTCACTCATTTCTTTGTGGCAATCCGCTATGTAAAAATGTGAAAAACCACTTCGATTTGGCATTGCAAGTACACATTACAAAAGCAACACCGTAGAGTAAACAGCATCACAACACCTTCCTACACACAAAGAGCAGGGTCAAAGTCAATAAAATGGACATGCTACACCTTCTGAGATTACCGTCAGACTGTGAGAGAACGTTGTGTTCACATAATATCTGAAACCAGTCTAAACAACTAACTACCACAGGAAACATGCAACAGTTGTCAGGTGGCTATGTTTATATCAAGGTAGAGTATATTTGTTGAGGCTCATGCATCTGATGTTTTTTTCCCCCCTCCACTCTGTTTAATTTTAATCGCACCTGGGGAGAGATAGACATTTATATTTAATGTAAGTAGAACATCAAACTTCAATCAAGACTTTTTAACTATTCAGACCTCTGTACATTATTTCATGTTTTTATTCTTACCAGACACTTTTGGACTCTAGACATGAAATCACTATCGCTCATGGACAATTATGCTGTTTAGGAGATATTCAGACAAAGTTAGGCATCTGTTAATTTTCTCCCCCTGTTCCTTTGTAATGGATGGCCCAAGACAACATACTCTATATAATGCATGTCCACACCACATCTTCAATATACGCAATTACGATTTATAAAAGAGTCATAGGAAGGATACGACTCATTACATATTACAGTATTAGTAGTAATTGAACTTCTTGACAAGTATAATTAATCATTTGGAAACTGACATTTTCTCTATGTGCACTAGGCCTTGGTGATATGGCCTAAAAAAAATCTGCAGATTTTTTAACAAAAACGACTAGATTTTTGGAGATTTCCCTCCCTACTTTTTAAAGAAACCGATGATATACAAATCACAGAGGTATTCAAAACAAGTTTTGCCTTTTTTTTTTTATCAAAAACTAGCTGTTTCAAAATTGTAATTTGTATAATGGAATTTCAGACCACATATAAATTTTACTTTTTATGCAATAATTTTCAAAAAAGTAAATTAGGAGCTTCCTATGGGAGGCAATACTTTTGATTGAATACAATACTGTAATATACAAAAATGTAGCATTGTACATTGCAAGCAAATAATCTCTAACATTGAGATTAATAAAGTGCAAACTTAAATCTTCTGTCTTGAAAAAAATACTTCTGTAAATAAAAATGTAGCATTGCACGCAAATACATAAACTTCAATAAATCAATAAAGATACCAATCATTATATAGTAATACAAATCAAATGGATCAATACAATGCAAACTTAAAACTTCTGTTTTGAATTAAATATTTCTGTAAATAATAAATACAAATGTAGTATTGTACATTGTATGCAAATAATCAAGTAAAAACATTTAGATGACTATATAGTTTTAGTAAGTGGATAAACACGGGCTTTTTCATGACGTATCCTGGGCTACTTGTTAGTGCGGTGTTTTCCAACCACTGTGCCGCGGCACACTAGTGTGCCGTGAGATACAGTCTGCTGTGCCGTGGGAGATTATGTAATTTCACCTGATTGGGTTAAAAATATTTTTTGCAAAACAGTAATTATAATCTGCAAACGTGCTGTTGTTGAGTGTCTGTGCTGTCTACAGCTCGGCAGAGTAACCGTGTAATACTCTTTCATATCAGTAGGTTGCAGCAGGTAGCTAATTGCTTTGTAGATGTCGGGAACATGGTTTGTCGTGATCACAATATGTGGCAGGCAGTGAGTAGGTAAAAAGGTATCTAACACTTAAACCAAAGATAAACAAAACGCAAGTGCCGCTAAGACAAGGCATTGAAGCAAAATTAAACTAAAACTGAACTGGCTGCAAAGTGAACAAAAACAGAATGCTGGACGACAGCAAAGACTTACAGCGTGTGGAGCAGACGGCGTCCACAAAGTACATCCGTACATGACATGACAATCAACAATGTCCCCACAAAGAAAGATAGCGTTCGCACAACTTAAATAGTCTTGATTGCGAAAACAAAGCAGGTGCGGGTAATAGCATTCAAGGAAGACATGAAAATGCTACAGGAAAATACCAACAAAAGAGGAAAAGCCACCAACATAGGAGCGCAAGACAATAACTAAAACACTACACACAGGAAAACACCAAAAACTCAAAATAAGTTACGGCGTGATGTGACAGGTCGTGACAGTACACCTACTTTAAAACAAGAACTATAGTGATGCATGGTTGGTTATGGTTTGAATTCATATCCAACAATTGCGAGAACAACTTTTTATTGTCAATATCGGCTACTGAGTTACATTTTTTTGTGTTTTCTGCTAGTGGTGTGCCTCAGAATTTTTTCAATTAAAAAAAATGTGCCTTGGCTCAGAAAAGGTTGAAAAAAACTGTTAGTGTGTACTGATGTTAAAGACAATGTACACTTCATTGCACATGTAATATATCAACAACACGCGCGCCCGGTTTGGATGTGTGAATTAGTGGCTTTTCAAGGTGTAGCGGTAATAAAAATGCTGTGGCGGCACACCACATTCAATTATATTACGGGAAAACACTTAAAATCATGGTTTAGTAAAAATCAAAAGGCTTCAGTACCTGCGAGGGTGTGTCATTCTCATTAATGGGCTGGCCGTCAAATCGAAACCGTATCTGTCTTAATGATAATCCCTGTGGGAAAGACAGAAAGTATTGAAATATGAAGTTGTCATTATTGAGTGTTTTAAAATTATTGTGGTTTCTCAAACTGTACAGATTTTGGATACATAACAAAAATCCATATTGTCCTGTCATGGCACAGTCAGGAAATGCTTCCAATGAATGAACAGTCTTTTTTTTCCAGGTATCGTTTTACCTAGTGTCTCACCTGTCGTTCACAATAAGCTTTCATCAGTTTGCTGAGTGCAGTGTGCCTTTTGATCTTGAACTGCACCACTGAGCCATCCTGGCCTGCCACCTTCAGGTTTATGTGCTCGTTCTCCGTCTTCACTCCCTCCTGACACAGACAAACAGGCCAGTAGGTTATCCAGTCTTCAATTAACTTTCTGACAGCATGTTGGCAACTAGGAGATGCACACTTGAGATCAGGCTGTAATATTATATGTGCAATGTAAAAACAAACCCTAAAAATTTACTACAACAAAAATATCAATGCTCCAGTATGGACTATAGATTATATATGATACTCCCTTTGGTGTCGACGCCACCAACTTATAGATCGATGTACTGTATCCTCTTTAGGGATGTCATGTTATGAAAATGTCTTATCACACTTATTATCACGATATTATTAAATCTGCTCAAAATTAAAAAAAATGACTTACACTGAAATCTTTTAACCATTTAAAAACACAAACACATTCAAAATTATTTACTTTGTAGAATAAACATTATTGTAGATAAGAACACTGTTTCATGGACCTCAAGTAGAAATTTAATGTGCATATGAAAGCAACACAATCATTATAAACAAGTAATACAGCAGAAAATAAATAAATGTGAAAATTGTGCAAGATAGCACTGTATGGACATAAGAGATAAACAATAACAAATATAATTTTGCAAGGGGCATCTGATAGATGTTCATGTAGATAAATAGTTTTCATAGTTTTGATGGCCAATGAAAATTTCTTATCACGGTTATTGAGACCAAAATTATCAGTTATTATTATCGCGGTATTTTTAAATGTGCCCAAAATGTTCAACAAGTACTTGTATTGAAATCATTTAACTAAGTTTTATTTAAAAAACAAATAACTCATTCAAAATGACAAAGTTGTAAAAAAAAACATTATTGTAGATAACTGTTACATATGCACATGAACGCAACATAAGCATTATTAACAGAGTAATATGGCAGAAACTAAATAATATAAAATAAATAAGAATACATGTAAAAAACATTATTTTATATGGCCATGCATTTCATTTTACTTTATTTAGCCAGGTAAAAACACATTGGGATTAAAATCAGCGAACACTTGAAAATAATGTGTCAATAAAGCACCTTATAAATATGTAAAAAAGACTGATACCCAATTTGGCCCTGATTGAGACGTGGTTGAATTGTTGATGATTGATGAACTTTTTGTGTGCTATTGTGTATTGCTGCACCATGTTAGTTTTACAGTGATTTTTACATTACATTACTGTAATTTGAAAACGCTACCACTGTTTACTACGATAAAATTATGCCGACTGAGCTGCCAGTTTTTTACCGTAAAACCTTCGGTTGTTTTTACATTAATTACTGTAAATAGAAAAACGGTACATTTTTTACGTAAAAAAAACTGGCAGCTCAGTTGCCAGAATAAAAAAACAAACACAAACAGTAGTATTGTTTTTAATTAAAAGTCATCTGTTGTAAAAAAAAACAAAAAAAAAACCACTGTACATTTTACAATAAAATTCTGGCAACTAAGATGCTAGGTTTTATTTAAAAAAAAAATCTGTTGTACTGTTTTCCATTTACCGTAACATGTTGTAAAAAAAAAAAAAAAAAAAAAATATATATATATATATATATATATATATATTTGGGCTGCAATTCAAAGTTTTAACGAGTGCGATAATGTAAACACAAAAAAAGCTCACTTTTCTGTTTTTTCTTCATCGTCACCAGCATTCGAGTGACAAAAATGTTTGCCAATCAGAATTGTTGAACCTCACGTTTATTCGTCTCTCACTTTAAACAGAGAGAAAGACGTCATACTCCGTGTATCGCTTTCAGCAGCTGGGCGTGTTTTAACAGTAAAATTAACTGAACTCATTGAGCCTTCTTTTCAGGCATCCACAATCTTTGTCTCAGTGGGTGGAAGGAAGCACAAACAAGGAGCCTTGAGACTCGAAAGTGAGAAGATTCGCAAAGTAACAAAAATTAGGCGGACAAAATTACTATTACATAGCCGAATGTCCCTTTGTTGTAATATTACAGCTTCAAATCGAATGGGCAACATGAGCCCATCAACACGGATGAACGAGCAAGAATGCCGTGGCCATGTGATGACCAAAAAAAAGTTTTTCCAACAGGGGAAAAAAAAGCACTTGTCCAATATGTATTTAAGTAAAAAACATTTGTTACAGAAATTAGTCAAATGTATTTGTTTGTTTGTTTACTTCTTTAAAATAAAATTATTTTGCTTCCAATTACAATATAATGGTAAACAATTCTATAGTAATAAGGAATAATAATGTATATCCTTTTAAATGGTTACCGGTACTTGCATTATTGTTATATATATTAATTACATTACATTATAATCCCTATCGTTTTTATCAGTTAGTTCTTCAGTTTGAGAGCATGATGACAAAAGCTCTGAGTCTGTCTGCGTAAAGCCAAATATTTTTAAAATAAGTTTATTGTTCTGTGTGGCACCTTGAGACAAAAATATGCTGATTGACAGTTTAAAAGTAACATGTTTTCCTTCTCTCGTTAAATTCGCAATTCTATGCATTTATATGTATAAGATATAAAAATCTCAATTTTGGAAAAAAAAATCGCAATTAGGTTTCCGCAAAATCGTGCAGCCTTAATGTACATCATAATCTAAATCAGGGGTGTCAAACTCATTTTAGCTCAGGGGCCGCATGGAAGAAAATCTGTGCATACGTGGCATTAAAACAAAAAAATAAAGACAACTTCAGATTGTTTTCTTTGTCTTACTTTGGCCAAAAATAGAACAATCATTATGAAAATATAACAATACAAATATAGAAAAAAATACAGACAGCGGTAAAGTTTACATCCATAAGGAAAGAAGAAAGTGAATGAATGTTTATAACTGAATAAATTTACATATGCATTAAAATGTGTTTTCTTTTGTATTATTTGTTTTAATGAATTAAATAACGTTTATGACAACCTTTTTCCAAAACACAATATAGAATGTGAGATATAACAAGATAATGCATACATTTATAATTTGTTTTCAAAATGGTTACAAAAAAGTGGGACCCCATTTTTATGACTTGATGGGGTCCCGGGGTTCGGAGAGGAAGTGACACCAGAAAGACCGCGCCCCACACAGGAAGTGACGTCAGAAAGAACGCGCCACAGCCAGCTTCATAATAAAGCGGTTTCATAACTCGGAGCTAACCACTGGAAATATGGAGGTGAGTCATCCAGACATGCCCGTGTTTCTCCTTCTTCTACATGTACAGACGCTTGTGGAAATCACACATGAATACCTTAAGAGAGAGCGATTGCAGCTATTTGGGATACAACACATCTCAGACGGCAAGACAAATTTCCAATGTCCGGGTCAGCTGTGATTCTACTTCGCGAAAAACTTTGTCCATTTGTCGAAGGAGAGACAACGAGAATGCGAGCTCCAGTGGATGTGATAAAAAAGGTAGTGTGTGCTTTGTATTACCTGGCCGTCGAGGGCAGACTACGGAAAACGGCGAATGCTTTTGGACTGGCAAAGCAGACGGTATCAGTTAATGTTCGTCATGTATGTCGCGGACTCAACGTCTAGATCCAGATTACGGTATTTTTCGGATCATAAATCAAAAATAGTTTTGCAGTGGGTGCGACATATACTCCGGAGCGACTTCCACCCAGCCATTTTCTACCGCTTATTCCCTTTGGGGTTGCTTGGGGGTCCGGAGCGACTTATGTGTGAAATTATTAACACATTACCGTAAAATATCAAATAATATTATTTATCGAAATTCACGGAAGAGATGAAGCAAACGTCAGCAATCGTCATACACATGTCAACCAATAAGAATTCAGCGAGGGAGGGTCATGGCAAAAGTGCATTGTGGGTCATGGGATGCTAACTGCTATATGCTACTGCCGTAGCTATTAAAATGGATCATTTGAACATTGGCGGTAACTTATAAAAACTGAGAAGGGCTGAACAAAAAGGGCACCGAAAAGGAAATCATATACTGCAGATTACAAGCTGGACGTAGTGATTTATGCAGCAGAAAACGGCGATCGAGCAGTAGAAAGGACGCTAGCGGCGCATACCAGGAGCGACAACGAGGAAGAAGATTTCATGGGATTTAGCGATCAGGAGTGACAGATTATTTAGTAAACGTATAGCATGTTCTATATGTTATAGTTATTTGAATGACTCTTACCATAATATGTTACGTTAACATACCAGGCACATTCTCAGTTGGTTATTTATGCGTCATATAACGTACACTTATTCAGCCTGTTGTTCACTATTCTTTATTTATTTTAAATTGCCTTTCAAATGTCTATTCTTGGTGTTGGATTTTATCAAATACATTTCCCCCAAAAATGTGACTTATACTCGAGTATGACGTATATATGTTTTTTTCCTTCTTTATTATGCATTTTCGGCCGGTGCAACATACTCCAGAGCGACGTATAATCCGATATGTAAAGTCATCAAAAACGAAAGGACAATGAAGGTGAAGGCAAAAGAGTGAGGAGTGTCCTCACCAGATATCTAGATCCCTAGATTGATTGTTGTCAAATGTTCTTTGTCACATTGTTTACTTTTACATGTCCAATAAAGATTTGATTAATTAATGATGGCTCAGGTGTGATTCACTACAATAGGGCCCCAAAGCACACTGGATTCCAGTTAATCGAAATACCACAACACTGGATATTGTTCAGATAAATAAAATTTAATTCAAGAACTTGCACACAAAGCAACACTGGAGGTGACTATGACGTCCGCATTTTCCACGCATGCGTTATTAGGTCGCGTTGCGCCGGCGGACGGACGGGGGGAGGGGGTTCTTAAACGGTGGCATTGTTGTGTGTGGACGCTTGTACGGCTTAGTGTAAACGGGGCCTAAGGGCCATAGATAAATCCTTCGCGGGCCGGACCTGGCACGCAGGCCTTGACACCGCTGATCTAATATATATAATATAAGATATACAATAGGTCATAAACAGTATAGGTTAATAGGAACAGACTATAAAGAGGGGGAAATGAATGAAAAGTACCGTATATTACCAAATAAACGCCCTTGGGCAAATAACCGCCCATGTCCTAATAGCCGCCCGGGGTCTGACCCCATTTTGTGAATTAACCGCCTCTTCCTAATAACCGCCTATGTCCAAATAGCCGCCCATGGGCAGTTAATTGCATAATTTAGATTAAAATCATATTGATTTCATTAAACCCAATTTATAAGCTAAAAGGAAAAGCAAAGGTGCAGTAATTCTGGTAATTACGGTAACAGCAGACGCGTGGAGTCCAGAGAGTTACATGACAATTAAAGGCTTAACGAAATCTGGGCCGTGATGGCTTACATTACGTGGGGATTCTGGGTAATCAACATATTGCAATGGGTCACCGCATACAGCGTAACACACACTCAACGACAACAACATGGCAAACAACAGTAGCAGTGAGTTGAATGAACAGGATACCGGTACACCACAACTGATGGATGGGAATACTTTAAGGGGGAAGAAGAACAGAAAGTTTGACTTAAAGTTCAAACTAGCGGTTGTGAAGTATGCGGAGCAGAATTCTGGTTTGGCAGCGGCCAGGCAGTTTAACGTTGACCCAAAACGTGTACGAGAATGAAAACAAAAAAAGGGAGAACTACTATCTCAGTCGGCAATCGATGGAAAACGGGCTCGCTTATCTGGTGGAGGTAGGAAGAAAGTGAGCGACGAGCTTGATGCTAATTTGTGTAAGTGGATACATCACGTTCGTGGACTGAACCACCGTGTCTCCCGCAAAATGATCCGCATTAAGGCAAATGGTTGTATGCCACCGCGAGTATTAATTTTTAGTATTGGTATTCTATTTAACAATTGTTGCACTACTGCCATGTTGAGGCCTTGTTGATCTCTTGTCTTTTGATAGCCTACCTCATGTTGATCTCTTGTTTTTTTGTTTGTATGTTTACAATAGCTTTTACATTTAAAGTTTTTTGTACGAAAAAAAAATACTGGACAGTAACCATTGTAACCAAATAATGGCCTGGTGCAAACATAAATAAAAGCCTTGTGCAAATAACCGCCTGCTTCTTTTAAAAGCCTGTCTCCAAATCGATTTTGTGAAATAAACGCCCGGACTACTATTTGGTAATATACGGTAAATGTGTGCAAGTACATCACTACGCCCCCTAGAGGCTGTGAGTATTACAGGCGATGACAAAGCAATTTGATTTGACTTGTAACATGTGCCATGATAAACTATTACTTTGCTACAACATTATATCTGCAGTTGTCTACATGAAGCAGTCCTATTCCCAGCACCAGTGAAAAGGAGTTGTTTGCAGTTAACGAGCAGGAAATTGATACAATTGTTGCCCTTCAGGTTAGTAGTTCATCACGGCCTATACACAAAACATACATTGCGGCCTGTTTAATCCAGATGCGTTGTCAGACCACATCAAAGACACAAAGGCTTGAATAATGAAATTACTCAATTAAAAACATCAAACTGAGGTATTCATAAACATATATACGTCGATATTTGAATTGTGTTATGGATTCGGTTGTTATAACCCATAATCCAGTCTGATTTCAGGCATGTTAGCAGCGTTAGCACACATTGCTAATTGTGCTGCTAGCTTGATGCTGTTAGCGCCGGCTCGTGCATCTGGCCTTCTCTCCCAATTCTGGGACTCTTTGGGACTTGGCCCCGGGGACACCGCGACCCTTTAGTGGGTAATGGAAACACAGCGAATGCAAAGTATGAATACTAACGTGAATAAAAGTCCTCACCTTAGGCTTCTCGTCTGCCATGTTTGCTGCGTCGTCTGTACGCGCCCCTTCTGTTTTGGCGCTAGGCCGCTAACGCCATTTAAAGAGCGTTACCGCCACCTAGTGTGCTGGAGGAAGAAGTGCTACATTGCATCCTATACTGGGGATTGGTTGGGCCTAATTTGTATTTATTTTTTTAAATTTTTTTTTATTGACCAACAAAACATACATTTGAAAATTCAGACAAAGTTTAAGGCATTTTCAACATCAAAAAAATAAATCAAAAGCAAATACTTGGCAACCAAGGTAATCAAAAAGGTCAACTAATGAACAAGATTTCTCTACAGAATCTCCTCTCTGGTCAACAAAAGCACCATGAAGATTCTAGCGGGAACTCTCATTCAACCCTTTTCCGATTACGCTTGCACCTCCTGGTACCCTAGCACCTCCAAAACCCTCAAATATAGACTCCAAACATCCCAGAACAAGCTAGTCAGGTTACTTTTAGACCTCCACCCCAGATCACACCTCACTCCTACCCACTTCTCCAAAGTGGGCTGGCTCAGGGTGGAGGACAGAGTAAAACAACTTGCACTGAGCCTAGTCTATAAAATCTGCTACACCTCCCTGATACCGAAGTACATGTCAAACTACTTCCAAAACGTAAATGACCGCCATAACCACAACACCAGGGGGAGCTCCACTAACCACGTTAAACCCAGATTCCCGATCAAACAAAGGTCTTAACTCATTCTCCTTCTATGCCACATCAATGTGGAATGCACTCCCAACAGGTGTAAAAGAAAGTGCATCTCTATCCTCCTTCAAAATCGCACTAAAACAACACCTCCAGGCAACCTCAACCCTTGACTAACACCCTCCTCCTTCCACATCCCACCCCCTGGATTGTAAATAATGTAAATAATTCAATGTATATACTCTGATGATTAACTTGTGTGATGACTGTATTATGATGATAATATATATTTGTACCATGAATTGATTACGTGGACCCAGACTTAAACAAGTTGAAAAACTTATTTGGGTGTTACCATTTAGTGGTCAATTGTACGGAATATGTACTGTACTGTGCAATCTACTAATAAAAGTTTCAATCAATCAATCAAGTTTCAATACTGAGAGTAAGACTTAGACTTAGACTTAGACAAACTTTAATAATCCACAAGGGAAATTGTTCCACACAGTAGCTCAGTTACAAAGGATGGAAAGTGTAAGGATTGCAAGGACAATGTAGGTATAAAATAGACTAAAAATGTACCGTATGTAGAATAAAACATATATACGTAATATTTACATAATATATGTACAGTATATGATATATACTGATATTTGTCCTGGGCATGATGTTAAAGTGGAGGCCCCTCATGGATGAAGTGCTGGCTGTCCAGAGTCGGGACCCGGGGTGGACCGCTCGCCTGTGCATCGATTGGGGACATCTCTGCGCTGCTGACCCGTCTCCACTCGGGATGGTCTCCTTCTGGCCCCACTATGGACTGGACTCTCACTATTATGTTGGATCCACTATGGACTGGACTTTCACAATTTTATGATAGACCCACTCGACGTCCATTGGTCTCCCCTAGACCACATCTGCGGTCCTCTCCAAGGTTTCTCTTTGTCATTCTCATTGACATCCTACTAGGTTGAGTTTTTCCTTGCCCTTATGTGGGATCTGAACCGAGGATGTCGTTGTGGCTTGTGCAGCCCTTTGAGACACTTGTGATTTAGGGTTACATAAATACACATTAATTGATTGATTGATTAATTGGGGCACTCGGAGGTTAACCCCTTTACAACTGTTACCCCAGGTGGCCCTTGGCAAAGGCCTAGTACCTGACTGCCCCCTAGCCAGGGATACGGTGAAGACCTCAACGGCGGAGCAGGCGGAAGATGGTAGATTTAAGAACTACCACAACGGCTGCGATGGTGGAAGAAGGCTGCAGCAGAAAAGGGTCCCCAGTCGTCTTGGACTCCATGCCACTGGACCCTGACCCTTTTCTGTCAAGGATCGTGTGGTGACTGTCTGTGCACCAGTCTCCCCACGTTAAACAAAGTCACGCACAGGCATCCTCCATAAAGGGATACACCCCTACCAGGAGGATCGTCATACTCGTTCGAGTGACCGCCGATAATGATGATACTGATGTATTATATTATATGTTTATATCATATATACACTATATACCAATGACCATGTACAATATTACAGTATATGTAACAACTGCAGCATAAAATAGAGAGTAGATCCAGCAGAAAATATACATTATAAACAAAGAGAGGTGGCTAACATGTCAGGTGTCAGGTAATAGACAGATATCATCTATTGCTGTATGGCGAGTGATTATACAGCTGGATGGAGTGCGGAATGAAGGAGTTCTTGAATCGAACACTGTGGGAACGAAGCTGAAGGAGCCTGTTGGAGTATGAACTCCGCTGTCCCTCAATTGTCTGGTGGAGTGGGTGGGCAGAATTGTCCATGATGGCCAACAGTTTGTCCAGTGTCCTCCCATCGCTCACTGACACAAACGCCTCCAACTGCGTGCCAATAATTTGGCCGGCTTTCCGGATCATTTTATCAATCCGGTTTAAGTCCCTTTTGCTGGCGCTGCTGCCCCAACAAACCACTGCAAAGTACAGGGCACTGGCCCCACCAGACTGATAAAAGATCTCCAACAGCTTACTGCTCACATTAAAGGACCTAAGCTTCCTGAGGAAAATATGAAAATACTAAAAAAATATGAAAAAAAATACAAAAGACAAAATAAAAAAGACAAAAAGGGCTATCTAAATCATTTAAAATGTTTTTAACAAGGGCTGCAAATCTTTGGGTGTCCCACGATTCGATTCAATATCGATTCTTGGGGTCACGAATTGATTCAAAATCGATTTTTTTTTTCAATTCAATACGATATTTTCCCGATTCAAAAGGATTCTCTATTCATTCAATACATAGGATTTCAGCAGGATCTACCCCAGTCTGCTGACATGCACGCAGAGTAGTAGATTTTTGTAAAAAGCTTTTATAATTGTAATGGACAATGTTTTATCAACTAATTGCAATAATGTAAATTTGTTTTAACTATTAAATGAACCAAAAATATGACTTATTTTATCTTTGTGAAAATATTGGACACAGTGTGTTGTCAAGCTTATGAGATGCGATGCAAGTGTAAGCCACTGTGACACTATTGTTCTTTTTTTTTTTTTTTTTTAATAAATGTCTAATGGTAATGTCAATGAGGGATTTTTAATCACTGCTATGCTGAAATTGTAACTAATATTGATACTGTTGTTGATAATATTCCTTTTTGTTTCACTACTTTTGGTTTGTTCTGTGTCGTGTTTGTGTCTCCTCTCAATTGCTCTGTTTATTGCAGTTCTGAGTGTTGCTGGGTCAAGTTTGGTTTTGGAATTGGATTGCTGTGTATTGTTTTGTTGGATTGATTAATTAAAATAAATAAATAAATAAATAAAAGAAAAATAATTAATTAAATACAAAAAATTTATAAAAAAAAAGAAAGAGAATCGATTTTGAATCGCAGAATGTGAGAATCACAATTCGAATTCGAATTGATTTTTTTCCACACCCCTAATATCAATTGTAGGGCTTTTGTACTTTTAATCAAACTCCAAGATTGTATCGTTTAATTTGAAACCATTAAGCCAATGGGAAGATGGTTTAACTTTCAGAAATCTACAATGACGTATGAAAAATTTAGCTTGAAGCATTATAATATTGACGAGCATTTCTAAGGTACTATTGTTTATAAATATGCCACATTTGATCTCTTCTTTTGCAAATTGGGACATCTCCACACCCTTGTTTCTAAACCAATCTCTAATCTCCTCCCAAAACACATGTACATTCTCACATTCAACAGATGATTCACATCCTCTACAGCTCTACATGAATTGATTAACAAGTTGAAAAACTTATTGGGGTGTTACCATTTAGTGGTCAATTGTACGGAATATGTACTGAACTGTGCAATCTACTAATAAAATCTTTTGAAGGGTATATTCCATTAATAATTTTAAATTGTATTTCTTTAATTTTGGGAATAATTGGAAATGTAGGTTGTGCCTAATTAAAGGTATTTAGGCTGCCTTTTTTCCACTAGTGTTTACTGAACAAATATCATAGGCTACAATACTTTTTGCTATAATTTATAGCAATAATGTCAAAACTAAAAAAATGTTTTGGTGTGCAAAACATTCACCAAGTGTGCAATATTGGTGTTAAGATACAATAGTGTTTTTGTTCTATTTACCAAGTAAGTGTGTAGTGCACAATATGTCTTATTACTCATTTCTAGTTCATTACATTTGATTTTTGTTACTGTATGTATAAAGCTGCACAGCAACAATGATATGCCCATTTTGGGATAAATAAAGTCTATTTCATCCTAATCTGGAACAAAACACCACCTGTAATTCTTGCAAGTAAAGAGTACAGCACAGTTGAGTTATATGCTGGAGATCCAGGTCAGTGAAGTGAATTATATTTTATATAGCGCTTTTCTCGAGGCACTCAAAGCGCTTTACATAGTGAAACCAATTATCTAAGTTACATTTAAACCAGTGTGGGTGGCACTGGGAGCAGGTGGGGGGAGTGTCTTGCCCAAGGACACAACGGCAGTGATTAGGATGGCGGAGGCGGGGATTGAACCTGGAACCTTCAAGTTGCTGGCACGGGCGCTCTACCAACCGAGCCATGACAGCATGAGTAGTGAGACATGGTGGGTATATGCTTAAAAATGAGTACTTAAAAAAAAAGTTAATTATTTCTTTTTTATGGACTGAAAAAAAATAAAAAAAATAAAAAGAGTAATTCCTCAACCTCAAACACTTTGATAAATGTAAAGAACACATTTTGCAATGTAGAACAGGGGTATCAAACGTATGGCCCGAGGACCCGCCAACAGGTTTTATCCGGCCCGCGGGATGAGTTTGCGAAGTATAAAAGTAAACCTGAATTTTTTAAATGAAAGAAACAGCTGTTCTAAATGTGTCCACTGGATGTCGCAATAGCAATTATTTGTGTCTTTGTAGATGATGCTACATATGTACAAAAGAAACTACATGATGTTAGTACATCAGTCGAGAAAAATGATCAAACTACATAAATACCATACTGTAATTTGATATTTTTTATCTTGATACATTGAAAACCACCAATGAGTTGACTGCTGAACATGGTCACATAATTTATTCAGAAAATATAAATAACGACAAAGTATATATACTATTAACCACAACAGGTAATTGAACAAAAAAACCCAACAACAATAGGATTTGTGCAATTTCAGAATGTGCTTGTTCTATTTTTAAACAAAGAAAACAATCTGAAGTTGTCTTTATTTTTAAGTTATCGTGCCGTGATTTTACCAGTCCGGCTGCCTTGCGAGTAGATTTTTCTCCATGTGGCCCCCGATCTAAAATGAGTTTGACATTCCTGATGTAGAACATCTTCACAAAAAGATAAAAGCTTATTTTTATTTATTTATTCACCGTACATTCAATTCGTCAACAAATGTTTCCTTCATATGGGAAACAAGAAAGAGGCAAAAACAATCATTATACATACCTATCATTACCTTAAATAAAGCAGTTATCAAGTAGAATAATCTCTTTTTGGTTGTCAACAACTAGCTCGAAGAGGTCATATTTAAAACACTTTCATGTAATGGTGGTTCTTTGGTCAAAATGTTGCAAAGATCATGTTGTCCGCCCTAAGATCGGTAGGTCGTGAGTTCAAACCCCGGCCGAGTCATACTAAAGACTATAAACATGGGACCCATTACCTCCCTGCTTGGCACTCAGCATCAAGGGTTGGAATTGGGGGTTAAATCACCAAAAATGATTCCCGGGCACGGCCATCGCTGCTGCCCATTGCTCCCCTCACCTCCCAGGGGGTGATCAAGTTTGATGGGTCAAATGCAGAGAATCATTTTGCCACACCTCGTGTGTGTGT
Source organism: Nerophis lumbriciformis (assembly GCF_033978685.3). Classification (NCBI taxonomy): domain Eukaryota; kingdom Metazoa; phylum Chordata; class Actinopteri; order Syngnathiformes; family Syngnathidae; genus Nerophis; species Nerophis lumbriciformis. Next base: position 11,372,045 of record NC_084572.2, on the reverse strand, counting down.
GACAATCATTGCTACTTTAACTTTAACTTTTAAAGACCGTTTTCAAGCCACTTTCTGGTTTTGTGGGTGTTTTTATTTACGTGCCTCCACTTTGACAGCCTCTTCCAGGGGTGCACACAACATTGATTCACATCCGATTCTTATTCATCTCGATTCTAAATCAATTCATAGTTAAAAATAAGAGTCACTTTTCATCATCTCTTTGCAACCAGAAGTAGCTTTTCTAACATGCAACCTGTTTTGAAAAAGTTTCATTATAATTATACCAAATAATACACTGCGAGAATCATGTTGCATCGAGAATTGATTCTGAATCGAATTGTCAGCCCAGGAATCAGATCGACTCGCCAGGTGCCTAAAAATTCACACCCCTAGTGTCTTCTCCCCACCAGTTTTTAGTGTTTCCATAGCGGAGATACTGACAGATATAAATTGGAATTATATGCTATTTTTTTTATTTATTAGAAATGGCAACAGCAGAGGATGCATGTGCATGTACGAGCCGGTCTAACCCACAACAAGAGGATACAGAAAAAGAAGGAGCTTATTGACTACTACGTCAATTTCAATTCAGGGCAAGAGTGAAAAATATCTGTCCACTAGGCAGGACATGACAGAAAATAATGTCCTTACCTTAAAAGGGGAACTGCACTGGTTTTGGGAATTTTGCCTATCAATTACAATCATTATGAGACAAGAAGACAACAATTTTTTTTGTTGCATTCTAACTAGTGATGTCCGATAACATCGGGCTGCCGATATTATCGGCCGATAAATGCTTTAAAATGTAATCTCGGAAATTATCGGTATCGGTTTCGTTACTATCGGTATCGTTTTTTAAAAGTAAAATGTATGACGTTTTTAAACGCCGCTGTATACACGGACGTAGGGAGAGGTACAGAGAGACAATAAATCTTAAGGCACTTCCTTTATGTGCGTGCCATCCCGGTCACATAATATCTACTGGCTTTACTCATTACGAATTGATGCAAGACATACTTGGTCAACAGCTATACAGGTCACACCGAGGGTAGCCGTATAAACAACTTTAACACTGTTACAAATATGCGCCACACTATGAACCCACACCCAACAAGAATGACAAACACATTTCGGGAGAACATCCTCACCGTAACGCAACATAAACACAACAGAACAAATACCCAGAATCCCTTGTAGTACTAACTCTTCCGGGACGCTACAATATAACCCTCCACCCCTGCTGACCTCTATCCCCCCCCCCACCTCAACCCCGCCCACCTCAACCTCTCATAGTCCCTCTCAGGGAGAGCATGTCTCAAATTCCAAGCTGCTGTTTGGATAGATAGATAGATAGTACTTTATTGATTCCTTCAGGAGAGTTCCCTCAGGAAAATTAAAATTCCACCAGCAGTGTACAGAATTGAGATCGAATTTAAAAAGTAAAAAGTAAATAATGGGGGTATAAATGGAAACAGAATAGAAAAACATTACAATAAGAATAAAAATAAAAAGCAACTATGAGAATAAAAATATAACAGTAAAATAAGAATATAACAAGAGAAACTAGGCAGTAGTGAACATGTTATGAAAAAATAATGCACTTTGTGACTTCAATAATAAATATGGCAGTGCCATGTTGGCATTTTTTTTCCATAATTTGAGTTGATTTATTTTGGAAAACCTTGTTACATTGTTTAATGCATCCAGCGGGGCATCACAACAAAATTAGGCATAATAATGTGTTAATTCCACGACTGTATATATCGGTATCGGTTGATATCGGTATCGGTAATTAAGAGTTGGACAATATCGGAACATCGGATATCGGTAAAAAAGCCATTATTGGACATCTCTAATTCTAACGTATAAAAATCGGCTCATTGTTAAGTTAAAACGTCACTAGGTGTGGCAAAATTATTCTCTGCATTTGACCCATCACCCTTGATCACCCCCTGGGAAGTGAGGGGAACAGTGGGCAGCAGCGATGGCTGCGCCCGGGAATAATTTTTGGTGATTTAACCCCCAATTGTAGGTAGCTAGCAATGGAGCTAGTGGAAGCAATCTATTCGGTCTCTAAATCACTTTAAAAATGCATTCAGAAACCGTCACCAATACTTAATTTATGTTCCGTAACTGTATAACAACCAAGCTGTAGCGACATTGTTATTGTAAAAACGAACACTGAAGAACTCTTTGTCTACCGTGCTTTGGTATTAGCCGTAAAAGCTAACTACGGCAAGACAAAACGTGTTTGAGTTTGTAATGCACATCTGTACTAACTGAAAAACAAACAATCATATTACAGTATCTGTAAAGTATTAGCCCACATTTCATGTTTTGTATGTACACAGCTAGCCAGACAGCGTATGTACTGTAGTTGTAATAACACGCATGACGTGCTATTAATATTGCCATGAATTGATTAACGTGGACACCGACTTAAACAAGTTGAAAAACGTATTCGAGTGTTACCATTTAGAGGTCAATTGTACGGAATATATACTGTACTGTGCAATCTACTAATAAAAGTCTCAATCAATTAATCAATGTGACTCACTCGATGGACAATTGCCTGTCTGATCCAGCTGGCCAGGGACATGTTTTCCTGTCTGTTTGGGCAAGCACTCCATTTATGTCCAAATAGCTTGGCTTCAAATTCCACATTTACAGCTTTGTATCGCTTTCAGCTCACTCTCTCGGCTTCTGTCTGCCACAACGTTTCACCCTCTTCTTTGTAGTTAATCCTTTGTTTATTCAGGTGAAAAAAGAAAAGGTTGTGAATCCTCATTTGTCCACAAATAGTTGTTTTTGTTGTCTGTTACCAAGTCTGCCATGATTAGAACACAAACTAGCGTTTGTATCCGGAAGGAGGACACAGTTGTTGCCTGAAGTCAGACGTGTGCTGCTATGGAAACGAAAACCTATGCGCGCAAGAAGTCAGTTCCGGAATTGATAAAAATGATCAAAATACGGTATATATTGAAATACTGAACGTGTCTGTTACTACATTATGTATAGACCTGCAGTGTGTATATAAAACGTTGATAGAGGGCTTTGAAGGCTACGACGGTGACTCCAATTAGGCGCATCTTCCAAGCTTTTTTTTATCATCTTTAAAATCCTAATTAAAAAAAAAAGACGTGTACCGGTACTTTTATTTAATAAAGATTGTGAACGATAGGCAAAATTCCAAAAAAAGTGCAGTTCCCCTTTAAGAGCCTGAATAATTGCTCATGGAACAGTATATCCATAAGTTAAAATGTTGTAACCCTTCCACCCACCAAAAACAATAAATAGTGTGATAGTAAATAATTAAATACAACAATCGTCTGGAAGGAATGAACAGACTCTTAAAATCTAAACAAAATAGTCTCTTGTATGCCACAGTCAAAATATATGTATTCAATTGAGATCCATGTACAAACCCTGTTTCCATATGAGTTGGGAAATTGTGTTAGATATAAATATAAACGGAATACAATGATTTGCAAATCATTTTCAACCTATATTCAGTTGAATATGCTACAAAAACAACATATTTGATGTTCAAACTGATAAACATTTTTTTGTTGTTGCAAATAATCATTAACTTTAGAATTTGATGCCAGCAACACGTGACAAAGAAGTTGGGAAAGGTGGCAATAAATACTGATAAAGTTGAGGAATGCTCATCAAACACTTTTTTGGAACATCCCACAGGTGAACAGGCAAATTGGGAACAGGTGGGTGCCATGATTGGGTATAAAAGTAGATTCCATGAAATGCTCAGTCATTGACAAACAAGGATGGGGCGAGGGTCACCACTTTGTCAACAAATGCGTGAGCAAATTGTTGAACAGTTTAAGAAAAACCTTTCTCAACCAGTTATTGCAAGGAATTTAGGGATTTCACCATCTACGGTCCGTAATATCAACAAAGGGTTCAGAGAATCTGGAGAAATCACTGCACGTAAGCAGCTAAGCCCGTGACCTTCGGTCCCTCAGGCTGTACTGCATCAACAAGCGACATCAGTGTGTAAAGGATATCACCACATGGGCTCAGGAACACTTCAGAAACCCACTGTCAGTATAACTACAATTGGTCGCTACATCTGTAAGTGCAAGTTAAAACTCTCCTATGCAAGGCGAAAACCGTTTATCAACAACACCCAGAAACGCCGTCGGCTTCGCTGGGCCTGAGCTCATCTAAGATGGATGATACAAAGTGGAAAAGTGTTCTGTGGTCTGACAAGTCCACATTTCAAATTGTTTTTGGAAACTGTGGACGTCGTGTCCTCCGGACCAAAGAGGAAAAGAACCATCCAGATTGTTATAGGCGCAAAGTTGAAAAGCCAGCATCTGTGATGGCATGGGGGTGTATTAGTGCCCAAGACATGGGTAACTTACACATCTGTGAAGGCGCCATTAATGCTGAAAGGTACATACAGGTTTTGGAGCAACATATGTTGCCATCCAAGCAACGTTACCATGGACGCCCCTGCTTATTTCAGCAAGACAATGCCAAGCCACGTGTTACATCAACGTGGCTTCATAGTAAAAGAGTGCGGTACTAGACTGTCCTACCTGTAGTCCAGACTTGTCTCCCATTGAAAATGTGTGGCGCATTATGAAGCCTAAAATACCACAACGGAGACCCCCGGACTGTTGAACAACTTAAGCTGTACATCAAGCAAGAATGGGAAATAATTCCACCTGAGAAGCTTAAAAAATGTGTCTCCTCAGTTCCCAAATGTTTACTGAGTGTTATTAAAAGGAAAGGCCATGTAACACAGTGGTGAACATGCCCTTTCCCAACTACTTTGGCACGTGTTGCAGCCATGAAATTCTAAGTTAATTATTATTTGCAAAAAAAAATAAAGTTTTGAGTTTGAACATCAAATATCTTGTCTTTGTAGTGCATTCAACTGAATATGGGTTGAAAAGGATTTGCAAATCATTGTATTCCGTTTATATTTACATCTCACACAATTTCCCAACTCATATGGAAACTGGGTTTGTAAATCCAACTTTAGAATTACAATCAATATTTCTGAATTTTGACAACATTGCTAGACCTTCTAAAGCAGGGCTGTTCAAATGGCTGAAGTGGGAGCAAAGTTACCTGGTTGAGTTCAAAACTTGGGAGACAAAACATTTTTTCAGCAAATTCTTAAAAACAGTAGTGCTCCTGTTGTATAGAGGAACTTGGACCACTGTTAACACATTAGCAGATGCTTGTCATTTCAACCATGCATGCAAATATAGAACACTGGGGTGTGATTTACATAACTGAGGCAGTCCCCAATGCACCCCTTGAAGTCCTCTCCTTTATTGGCATTTACAATTTTTTTCTTCGTAATGTGGTTTATGTTGCAGTACCTTGTTTACTTTAGATGCAGTGAGTAGTCATTGATCGACTTCTTTAGTTATACTTGTGGTCTTCCCCAAGGTTTATTTTAGGTCTTCTCTTTTTCATCATTTGGGCTATTATACACGAGTTTGGTTCAAAAAGACTTGTGAGAGACTGACATTTTTGCAGCAGATTCTTAACAAATAGCAGAGGGCTCCTATAACTCTGATAAAATAAAAAAGCCAAAATCAAATGTCTACTGTAGAGGACACTGGTTTCACAGAAAAACATATGATTATAGTGAACGGGAGAAGTCTCGCCCACAGGTCCATAGCTTTCTGGAAACATGGCAGCTAAAACAATTTAGTTGTAATATTCCTGTTCCAAAGTGTAACAACAATACTTAATTTGAACTTAACCTAATACAAACAGTATAGAAGAAATCTCTTTTTGATTCGTACTAAAGCCTTGGCGTATGTATTGAACAAGACTGTGACTATTCAAGCTTACCTTCTCGTTAAATAAGGGTACAAAAGTTGAAAATAAATAAATAAACAGACATAATCCTAGAAGCCGTTTCTTTCTCATTGCCCAGATAAATAGAAGAATTTCGAAGGGAAAGGAGATGGGCGGGGCTACAGAGCACCCCATCTGTCAGGAGGTGGAAAGTCATTAACTTCGCCGACGTCTGCGTAATGCTGCTGTCCTAGCGTGAATGTCAACTTGAACCTCATGCGAACTTTTTCCTGCAAAGTACGTAACCACACGCACACAAACACACGTACACGCACACACACACACACACACATGTCCACACACGGTCAAAGGCAAGCAAAACAATACTGGACCAATGCATGAGAGCTCCAGGCTATAAACACTACCTTGTGTGGATTGGAAAGCAGCATGACTTGACTGATGGTAGCAGGAGGTGCGATGGGGTTGAAGGAAGCCAGCTGTGTACCCGAGGGTGGCTGCAATCTCACTTTCATTGTCTCAATAAAAGAGGAAAAACACACAAACACATGTCAACATGGCAGTCCTACTCATCTCCTTTTTTTTTTTTTTATCAAGTAGAATGATTTCTGCACAGTTTGTGATGATGTCAGTTTGTTATTTTACCAAAGCACAACTGAATGACTGCAAGAATTTCTTTGAAATCTGTCACAAATAAAACATGTGACTTCATACAATCTCTTATGGCTTTTTACAGCAGAAAGCTAGAAACAATTTTCTTGCTATCCTCGTAATGAGCAACGTGCAGTAATGTTGATTAGAGCAGGAGTTCTTAACAATTTTGACTTCAGGTCCAAACTTTTCCACTACGGAATTAGTTAATTACCCTTACTCTTGATATTAAATCATATTTCATCTATTTACAGTTTACAACTTGTCAAAGGATATGAAACCATGTGTTAATCACAAAGCTTAGTATTTATTTCATACGTAAACCTTAGACCTAGGGATGTCCGATAATTTCGGCCTGTCGATATAATCGGCCGATAAATGCGTTAAAATGTAATATCGGAAATTATCGGTATCGTTTTTTTATTATCGGTATCGTTTTTTTTTTTTTTTTTTTTTAATTAAATCAACATAAAAAACACAAGATACACTTACAATTAGTGCACCAACCCAAAAAACCTCCCACCCCCATTTACACTCATTCACACAAAAGGGTTGTTTCTTTCTGTTATTAATATTCTGGTTCCTACATTATATATCAATATAATGTATTGTGCGTGATGCTGGTCCACAAATAGTACTAACCTTTAACAGTTAATTTTACTCATTTTCATTAATTACTAGTTTCTATGTAACTGTTTTTATATTGTTTTACTTTCTTTTTTATTCAAGAAAATGTTTTTAATTTATTTATCTTATTTTATAATTTTTTTTAAAAAGTACCTTATCTTCACCATACCTGGTTGTCCAAATTAGGCATAATAATGTGTTAATTCCACGACTGCATATATCTGTTGATATCGGTATCGGTTGGTATCAGTATCGGTAATTAAAGAGTTGGACAATATCGGAATATCGGATATCGGCAAAAAGCCATTATCGGACATCCCTACTTAGACCTTGTTCACACTGCAGGTCAATTCCAATTTTTTGCCCATATGTGACCATAGTCAGATTTTTTCCATGTCAATGTGAACAGTACAATTCCGAATTTTTCAAATGCCAACCAGGCCTCTTTCGTATGTGGATATAAATCGGATATGTATCCGATGCGACTGCAGTGTGAACGCTACGGTCACATTCATCCGACCAATACGTCATCAAAAAACAATAGGCGTCATAATTTTTTGCCAAAAGAGATGGTTGCAAAATAAATAATTGATTGACAAATGAGCAGAAAACGGGCAAAAACAATGTGTTTTAGGAACTCACGTCAATGTTCGACCACTCCTGTCTGTGACTGCTCGCCGACACGCTCTTCAGAGCAGTCATCGAAACAAATGTCCCACAAACTCCTAGAGTCAAAATGATTGCTTCCTTCCTAATCTTCTACGCGCAATAATTCAATTTAGAAAATATTGGCTTTGACTGCACAAAATCCTTAAACTTGCCACAAATGCCCCACGACTGAGACCTACTAGAATTGGAGCCATGCTTCCGTAAAAACACTGTAGCCATATCACATCATGATGTGGGTCAGTTTGCACTCACATGAGACAAAATCCAATTTTGGACATCCAACCCTGCAGTGTGAACATAGCTTTAGGCTTAGGCCAGGCTGATTAGAAAAACAAATACTCACCAAATATACTGCATAAGAAGGGATCCATAAATAACTGACAAAAATACATTTACATACAATTATGTTGTGCTAAAATAAATAACTAAATCAATAATGCATTTGTTTCTCAACAAACTGTCAATAAAATTAAAATGCAAATGAAAATACAGCTTCAGCACTTTAGTCATAATTTTGGCGCTTAAATAAACTTCTATGACTTTAGCTCCACACTTCTGTTTGTTTGAGATTGGCATTACTGCCGCAAGTGGTGGAAAAGTGTATTACATACAACTGATTAAGTGTATTACAGCTGATTACTGTATACGACCATAGCTGAGAAACTGATGTTTTGACTGCCCTCTAGAGGGCGCTCGCGGCCCAACAAGAAGCTATGGATTAGAGCAGAGGAATGGTATTTTTTAAAATTTTTATTTTTATTTTTGTCATAAAGAAATACACTCATGTGTGCTTACGGACTGTATCCCCGCAGACTATATTAATCTATATTGATATATAATGTAGGAAACAGAAATATTAATAACAGAAAGAAACAACCCTTTTGTGTGAATGAGTGTGAATGAGTGTAAATGGGGGAGGGAGTTTTTTTTGGGTTGGTGCACTAATTGTAAGTGTATCTTGTGTTTTTTATGTTGATTTAATTAAAAAAAAAAAAAAAAATCTAATTCTTTAATTTTTTTAATTTCTTGTGCGGCCCGGTACCGATCGATCCAAGGACCGGAACCGGGCCGTGGCCCGGTGGTTGGGGACCACTGGATTAGAGCACGAGAAGTTAAAGTTTCAAAACATGTCAGTGCCTCATCAGGTATGAACCTCACCGCATGTCACCCCTCGGCAGAGTGTGTGGGACAAAGAGCAGTAATGCAACACATCCTTGAAAATTTTTAATTAATTTTGAGTCATTAAAGCAAAAATAAACTACATTGTCTGCACTGTATTCTCATTAATTCAGGTCATCGTATTCTCTGGATGAATTAGTAACTGGACTGGTTAGGTTGTCTAAGCAGAGGTTTTGTCTCTCATACGAGCAGGCTTTCTCAGTTCAAGTTCAAGTATCACATAGGACAGCTCTAGTCTGTGAGGACAAAGCAGGATACAAGTATTTATCCTCTGAGCTACAAACAAGAAAACAACAAAAATAATTGTGCTCTTTTGTGGTGCAAAAATGACAGTGGTTACAACCCGATAAGTGAGACCTCTGCTGGCAAACAACAGTCATTTGGGTGGAATCACTCTTGTTAGTATTCCATTTGGTTGTAAGGATAGTTGAGAGTGCACTTCAAACCAGAGGTGGCTGTGTTTTGTTTATTTGTTAGAGGCTACCACAAGGGCCATCACCAGGGGAGACTGCGATAACTCTCTTTTGGTCAAATAGTTTTTTTCTCTCCACAAGGTAAGCTTACTGTGGAACGGTTCACTACTCGGGAATTCTCCAGCTTTGTTACTCTTAGAAGTCAATAAAAAGCCTGGTTCAAAAGTAAACAGATTTGTGACCACACAATAATAAATACAACGGTAGAAAAAAATAAATTTTAAGTTATAATCTCGCACCTATATAACCCAATCTAGACATCATCTAACTGTATACATCATGGCACTTTATAGTGCTATGTGCATATCATTATGGCACTTAAAGGGGAACATTATCACCAGACCTATGTAAGCGTCAATATATACCTTGATGTTGCAGAAAAAAGACCATATATTTTTTTAACCGATTTCCGAACTCTAAATGGGTGAATTTTGGCGAATTAAACGCCTTTCTATTATTCGCTCTCGGAGCGATGACGTCACAACGTGACGTCACATCGGGAAGCAATCCGCCATTTTCTCAAACACATTACAAACACAGAATCAAATCAGCTCTGTTATTTTCCGTTTTTTCGACTGTTTTCCGTACCTTGGAGAAAATCATGTCTCGTCGGTGTGTTGTCGGAGGGTGTAACAACACGAGCAGGAACGGATTCAAGTTGCACCAGTGGCCCAAAGATGCGAAAGTGGCAAGAAATTGGACGAATGTTGTTCAAAATACGAGGGTGTGGGAAAGCCGACAAAAATGGTCAGTCGTTTGTTCCGCACACTTTACCGACGTAAGCTATGCTACGACAGAGATAGCAAGAATGTGTGGATATCCTGCGACACTCAAAGCAGATGCATTTCCAACGATAAATTCAAAGAAATCTGCCGCCAGACCCCCATTGAATGGGCACACAACATGCCCCCCCACCCCCCCAGTACATAAATCATATTTTTTTCCTTGTGCGTTGGTGTCGAGCAGGTTTGCATAACGCACGTTAACTATTAGCATAAAAAGTTTTTTTGCTAGCGTTTCTTACATTAGCATGCTAACGTTTCTTCTTACCCAGCCCTGTGCTAGCTTCTTAACGTTAGCATGCTAGCTAGTATGCTAACATTAGCATGGCAACTTTTCCAGCTAATATTACACTTTTTTCTCTAATCCTCTAAAATGATATGACTAAAACCTTGGGAGTCATATACCTTGGAATGTGACACTCGCTAACGTTAGCATGCCAGCGTGCATGCTAACATTAAAGTGCTAACGTATTTTTTGCTAATTTTACGCTTTTTTTTTTTAATTAGACAGCCATACACCTTAGAGTCTGTGTATGTGTAACATGCTACTTATTAGCATGCTAACATTTGCATGCTAACTTTTTCTGCTAAGTTCACACTTTTTTCTATAATTCCACTACCATACACCTTAGAGTCATAGAACTTGTGACACATGCTAAATGTTAGCATGCTAACAATAGCATGCTAACTTTATTTAGCTGCTTTTAAACTATTTTTTTCTAATTCCACAGCCATACACCTTACATTCATTTAACTTGGTATGTGACACATGCTAACTTTTAGCATGCCAACGTTACCACACATGCTACGTGTTGGCATTTTCTGTTAGCAAGCTAACGATTTAGGCTAGCCCTGTAGATAATTTTGTACCGTTACATCTAAAACTCCCAGATTCGGTCACTCCGCACCATTTTAAAAGTACGGTGGCTTCCGGTGACCCCCGGCCAGAGGTCCAGGGCACAGGTAGCAGGCCCATCAAAAGTTCTATTTCTATTTCTGAGTCTCATTTGCAAGTATTATATAATAGACTTTGTACACAGCTGCAATTCTAAGATGCTTTATGCAGTGACGAGCGCTGACCTTTACACCAGGTGAGGTTTAGATGAGTGTTTTTTTGTTGTTTTTTTAACTTAAATTCATATGCTCTTTGTTATACTTTTTGGTCCCATTGTCTTTAGTAAAAAAAATATAGTATTTAGAGTATTTCTATTTATTTGTATCTGAAGCAGTACTATCTATGCTCCATGAAAACAGATTTTGTTCTGGTTGAGATAGATATTGTGATCAATGAACTGCACTATGCCATTGATAACCTACACAACTAGATGCAGCCGGAGTATGTCATGCCATGAAATGAAAACAGATTTTGTTTGATAACATTTGTTGTGTCTTAAAGTCCAATTTGATCCATATTGGTAGACACATTCATTCATTCCATTTCATTCAAAGCAGTACAACATCTGGGGAGGAGAATTTGGTCATAATAATAATAATAATGATAATAATGGATTAGATTTATACAGCGCTTTTCTAGACACTCAAAGTGCTTCACAGAGAAGTGAGAACCCATCATTCTCACTTCTCTGTGGTCATGAGAAATAAGAATGATGGGTTCTCACTTCTGCCTATAAAAGTACCAAATTCTATACCCATCCTTAAATGTGATATATATTGTTATCGCAAGAGGCGTCAATGCATATCATAAAATTAATTTTAGACCCCAATGTTATCCAAATGTGTCTACACTTCATACACTCCATATAAAGAATGCAAATGTGCAGTTTCACTAAACAACCTTGGCAGAGGTGTGGCTTTCAAGTAAGGCATAACTTTGGAGACAAGCTGTTGTACTGAATCTTATTTACATTATGCAGAGGACTCTTCATGACACGAAAGGACTTTTGAATAGCAATTAAGTGTGAATTACCAAGGGATTAAAAGAGGATTTACCTTGGGAACTGCAGCCTGCAGTACAAAGTCGCAGACAGGGAGAGGAGATGTATTTAGCACGGACGCAACAATCACCAAAACATCAGAGCAGCCAGGGGGACAGTCGCTCGCAAAATGTAGCAGCACACGAACGCCGCTCTCGTCGTACGCTGTGATGGGACACAGTTTACCTAAAATAAAACAGAAGTTCAGCTTTCCGAGCACGTACCAGCAGGTTTGTTAAATTAGTGGCATTAACCTTTGTCAACAGGTTATTTCCCCTGACTGCAAATTGCATCTCATACATTTTTGCAATTTTGTTTTGACACAATTCCTCAGGGTTCATCCACCTTTACCAAGATTAAAGGGGAACTGCACTTTTTTATTTTGCCTATCGTTCACAATCATTAGGAAAGACATGACGACGGATGCATTTTTTTTTAACGCATTCTAACTTGTAAATAAACGTACATTAAAGTCCACTTACAGCAGAGCCAATTAGAGGTCCTCTAATTCACCCATAAAATCCAATAACCAACCATTCAAACAATATTAAATTTACATTACGTGACTTGAATATTAACCAAGTGTTAGAGATATTGTTATCATTAGCGCTAACGCAGACAAAGTATTTATAGCGGCGCCGTGATCAACTTCCTGTGTTCCTATGTTTACATCATTGAGTGGTCTGCTGCTTCCTCTCATCCTTGTTCCCTGGAAGTTTGCAACTCACCTGGACAGAGGAAGTCTGAGTTGGTACACTTTGACCGAAAATAGCGAGAACGTCACAAAAAATATGCTTCTTTGTAAGGATTATGAGTCGTTCTTCATCCTAATAGTCGGCATTCTAATGAAAGCAAACATTGTACAGTAAGTGATGCTTTATTATGTCAGTTGGCTCTCATAAAACCTACAGTGAGTAATAATCAGTGATGAAGGGGGAAAAAATCAAACGTGATGCATTTTTTAAATTAATGTGCTGCGTATGCTTAAAATGATCAAAATACGTAAATATTAAATGTTATTATAAATGTGCCCGTTACTGCATTAGATATATACTTACATCATGTATCTAAATCCACAATGAAGATGTTTGGATAATTTTTTTAGGGCTTTATAGGCGAAATCGTACGGCTCCCATAGGCTCCATTGTAAGCGAACTTTTGATTGCATTTATTTAATATTTAGAATGCAAAAAATAAAATAAAAATAACATCCATCTCATAATGATTGTGAACGATAGGCAAAATTCCCAAAAAAGTACAGTTCCCCTTTAAATTCAATAACTTGTATGATTAGGTTAAAGGGGACCTATGACAAATGTAATCTTTTCTGATTTATAAATGTTTGATACTCGTGTTCAACACTGCCAAAGCATCAAATCAAAGGTTGATGCATTTGGGCGTGAGCTTATAGTTTTTGGATGCCTCTGTGTGCAGGGTTTTGCAGTCTGACTACGATGTGACATCACAGTGATTTGCAGTGATTTACCACTCAAAGAGCCATTTTGACCCGTTTCACAAATAAAAGAAAACAATGGGAGCCACAAAACTCTTTTGAAATTTAAAATGAAATAACACTGCATACAACGGTTTTTTTTTTGCTTTGTGCTATGTATAAACCAGGGGTCTCAGACACGCGGCCCGCACCTTAATATGAAAATTTAATGTTAGTGCATTCCGCGAGTTTTATATGAATGGCGCTTGACAGCGTCATACTTGCCAACCCTCCCGATTTTTCCGGGAGACTCCCGAATTTCAGGGCAACTATTCTCTCGAATGTCTGCTGATTTTCACCCTAACAACAATAATAAGGGCGTGCCGTGATGGCACTGCCTTTAGCGCCCTCTACAACCTGTACAAACACCAAGCCAGCCCAGTTACATGTTGTCTGCGGCTTCTGCAGACACACATGAGTGACTGCAAGGCATACTTGCTCAACAGCCATACAGTCACACTGAGGGTGGCCGTATAAACAACTTTTAACACTCTTACTAATATGCGCCACACTGTGAACCCACACCAAACAAGAATGACAAACACATTTCGGGAGAACATCCGCACCGTAACACAACATAAACACAGCAGAACAAATACCCAGAATCCTATGCATCCCTAACTCTTCCGGGCTACATTATACACCCCCGCTGCCACCAAACCCCGCCCCCCAACCCCGCCCACCTCAACCGACGCACGTGGGGGGGGGGGGGGGTTTGGTGGCAGCGGGGGTGTATAATGTAGCCCGGAAGAGTTAGGGATGCATGGGATTCTGGGTATTTGTTCTGCTGTGTTTATGTTGTGTTACGGTGCGGATGTTCTCCCGAAATGTGTTTGTCATTCTTGTTTGGTGTGGGTTCACAGTGTGGTACATATTAGTAAGAGTGTTAAAAGTTGTTTATACGGCCACCCTCAGTGTGACCTGTATGGCTGTTGAGCAAGTATGCCTTGCAGTCACCTATGTGTGTAAGCAGAGGCTGCATACAACATGTGACTGGGCCAGCACGCAGATAGTATGGTGAAAAAACGGACGCGACGACAGATTGTAGAGGACGCTAAACGCAGTGCCATCATGGCACGCCTTCAATATCGTTGTCCGGGTGAAAATCGGAGAATGTTTGCTCCGGGAGATTCCCGGGAGAGGCACTGAAATCCGGGAGTCTCCCGGAAAAATCGGGAGGGCCGGCAAGTATGCAGCTGAGCCGCATCAGAGTGATCAAAGAGCCGCATGCGACTCCGGAGCCGCGGGTTGCCAACACCTGTCTTACAGAAACCATATTAAAACAAAAAATACATACATTGTTTTCGAAAAATCTCCAGGTAACAGCTACGGCGGCGCTAAAGAGCCGCAGGTTGCCGACCCCCATTGATAAGAGAATCATTAACAAAACTTGCAAATAATTCTAAGGAAATGAAACACTGGGATCCGGTTCTCAACAAGAACCGGTTTTTGATTCGCATACCTATAAATAATGCAGCAATATAGAACACATAATGGTAAAAAAACAACAACCTCCTTGTGTCACAATGTTGATGTTTAGGATTCCGGGGTTTCTGTATGCATCTCGCTTGCCATGACCGCGATTGGGGCACAGTAAAAAAATGTGGTGGCGACTGGCGAGTGCTGTGGCAAAATGTGTGTAGAGTGTTGGACCTGAGGATTGCTGTTGGCGTGTAAAGCGCGTCAGATTCTGTTTGCCTCTGTAGGGACACTACATTACTTACAAGACACCTTCAAGCACTTGTTGCAGTTGGCTGAGGCTGCTTTAATTGAGCACCGAAATACTTGCCACTTTTCTATGTATGGCTACTTTACTTCGACACCAGCACAATTATGGAATTACGTTTGAGCATCTGTCCCTACCTGAAAGTTTGTTTATTTCAATTAAGGTTTCATGCAATTTGACCTGGAATAGGTGATCTTTCCCCCCCAGACTCACACACATACTAAAACACACACACACACACACACACACACACACTGTTTGGAACTCACTTGGTCTGACAGTCTCCAATGGTACAAAAACATTAGCAAAGGACGTCTCCTCTCCCCCAGCTGAATTAGTGTGGTTCTTTGTGACGATGGGGTTGTGGGAGTGTAACAGAGCATTGTCGTCATGGCATCTGGCTGGCGGGCAGTTGGTCTTCACTGGCACCCCGCTTTGGCACATGGGGTTGGCAGGAGAACGCGGATCATCACGCTTGGCTTGCGTGTTGTCAAAGTGCGCCTCGGGTAAACTGTGGGCATAAATTAGACAGAGACAGATGTGTTGTGTCCTGGTAGCATAATTTGGCAATGCTAATCAGTGTAAGAGGCCACAAAAAGTATGGTCATGATTAATAGTTGCTGAGAAAAAGCACAAATAAAAGCTTTAACCCCTGGCAGTTAATTAAGTGGCACTTTAAAGACCAATGTGTTAATTAATGAGTCTTGTGGATCAGGCTATCATTTGAACCCTGGGGGATCAGGGAGAGGTCAGACTGGTCTTAAAACCCATCCCACCACTTACCTTTTAGGACTGCTGAAATCAAGCAGGGCCACATCTTGTAGACTGTCACCCGTAGAGGCGGGTTCAGACTGGGACGGTTGTGCTGCAGAGTAGACCTGTGACGCGGTGACATGGATGGTTGTTGGAGGCGACTGCTCTGTGCTGTGCGCTGGCACTGTTGAGCTTGAGACTGGGCCATCTGGTGGTTGCTGGAGCGTGAAAGGTGCCGGCGGAGCACTGGGGAACACCGAGCCGAAGACAGAGGGAGGAATCGCACAGAATGCAGGACCTGCAGTTGAGATGATGTCAAACGGTTCACATCCTGACCGCTGAGGGCTCTCTAAAATATGCTTAAACACTGCAAATTATTGGTGTTCTCTTTTTAAATGGGAACTGCACTTTTTGGGGGGAGTTTTGCGATCATACACCATCCTTATGTAAGACAAGAACACGTTTTTCTTTTTTTATGCATTCTAACTATTAAAATACAGCCAGTACGAGGTGACTAGCAACGCAGATTTATATGTACACACAATATTCTGCCCATAAAGCCCTCTAAAAACATCTGAAAAAACGGCAACAATACTCCATTGACGTCTCGTGACCTAGTATTAGCAATATTGTTATTACAAGTGCTAATGCAGAAAAACTATTTTAGAGGCGCCTTGATCACAGAGAGCTAATTAGCTTATGCTGCTATATTGACATATTGCGCCGATTTGCTGGTGCAAGTTAATTCTAGATTATAAATCATGCCTCTCACTTGGATAGCAGAAGGTTGTGACCACAAACTGAGAAGTTGGTCAAGTTTGACATTCAACTTATACCCAGAGATGGCGAGAAGTGAAGTAAAGTGAATTATATTTATAGAGCGCTTTTTTCTCTAAGAGACTCAAAGCGCTTTACATAGTGAAATCCATTATCTATATTTAAGCTACATTTAAGCCATTGTGGGTGGCACCGGGAGCAAGGGTAAACTGTCTTGCCCAAAGACACAATGGCAGTGACTAGGATGGCGGAAGCTGGAATCAAACCTGGAACCTTCAAGTTTCTGGCACGGCCAGTCTACCAACTGAGACATGCTGCCAGAAAGACACAAAAAGACACTTGTTTGCGGCACATTTTTTTTAACTCTTTGTAAGGATTATAATAAATTTTTCATCTAAACAAGAAGATATGAACATCCCATCAGTCTGCATCCCAGAGAGAGCAGACATTGTACAGTAAGTGATGGTTTTATGTTCAAAGTTTGTATTTCTTGTTCAGCATTATATACACAATACTTCTGTATGATGCTTAGTGTTTGATGTTGAAGAGGAAGGCGAACATTGTGATGTTTTTGAGAAATTAATACACAGTCGTATGCTTAAAATGAGCAAAATACGTAAATATTACACGGTATTACGAATGTGCCTGTTAATACATTACATATACCGTGCTTACATTGTGTATATAAAACAATGGAGACTCTTGGAGTTTTTTGTTTTTTTTTAAACACTTTATATGTGGAATAGAGCAACTCCCTTTGGCTCCATTGCTATCTGACTGTGGCTGGCCTTTATTTACGAGTTAGAATGCATACAAAAAGAAAGACGTGTGGTTGCCTTACATAAGTATTGTGATTAGACACAATTCCCCAAAAAGTGCAGTTCTCCTTTTTAAGCAAACATTATGAGAGACAAGAAGTCACGTGTCTTTAAAATTTTTTTTTTTATAGATGATAAAAAACGCTTGGATGATGTGGCTAATAAGAGTCACCTTTGTAGCATTCTAAGCCCTCTAAAACGTCTTCAAAACCCTCCATCAACGTTTTATATACACAGTGCAAGCCCATTTATAATGTAGTAACAGAATCATTCATAACAATATGTATTATGTACAATTTCACCGTATTTTGGTCATTTTATACATTACCGGAACTTATTTTCTCATTTTCGCATTTATTTCCGTTTCCATAGCAACGCACTTCGACTTCCAGCAACACATTTGTATTTCTACAAACACGGGTGTGTTGTAATCATGGCAGACTTGGTAATAGATGATGAAGACGACTACTTTTTCATAACGTTATCTTTTTGAAGCTGAATATACTGAGGATGAACTGCTGATTATAGAAGCGAGACGAAAGCCGAGAGAGTGAGGTCGGTGTGACTTGACGCTGCAAATGTGGAACTTGGAGCCAAGCTATGCCGGCATAAATAGAGTGCTAAACCGGAAAGAAACGGCCCCGGCTAGCTTGACCAAAAGGACAACTGTCAATCGAGTGAGTCACTTTAATAATGATCATGATAGACGCAGCACGTCATGTGTGTTATTACAGCTACAATACATAAATTGTCGAGCTAGCTGTGTACAAACAAAACATGAAATGTGGGCTAATACTTTACAGATACTGTAATATAATTGTTCATGTTTTTAGTCTGTAAAGATTGGCGTCCTATCACATTGTGTTCTGCAGCATAAACTCAAGTCATTCAGCTGTAGACGCAAGAAGCCAGCTTACGGCTAATACCGTAGCATGCTGTCGCGAGGCGATGTGTTACTACTCTAGAAAAAAAGTTACTCAGTGTTTGCTCTTACAATAAAAATGTCGCTACAGCTTGGTTATTATACAAGTTACAGAACGTAAATGAAGTATTGTTGGCATTTTTTTGGATGCGTTTTTTAAGTGATTTGGAGGCTGAAGGCGTCAATCCGTTTATTTCAAATTAGAATGAAAAGAACCCCCAAAACGTCTATCTTATTCTCTCTCATAAGGATTGTAAACAATAGGCAAAATTCCAAAAAATTGCAGTTCAGCTTTGACGTCGTATTTTAGAACTGATGGATTTAAATAAAAGAAAACAATCTTATAATCTTTACAAAAGGTCCTTCGAGTGGTTGTGTCCCTAAACAACCACTGAGTGTTTATGCCAAATTGCAAAGTTAGTCTTTCAATTACTGCAAAGTAAAATCATTAAAGCTTTTGAAGATTTTTTTCGGAGCCCCTCTATAAGAGCAGAAGAGAACATCAAAAGCAACAAGAACACTGACATGTACTTGTACAGCCTAATGAGAACCAGTACAAGATACATATAAAATATTTAATAATTTTTTTGATATTGCTCAGTTTTTACTGACCCCATTTTACAATATATTCATTGCTATGTTCATAGTCTGCACTGCATCATTTGATGTGCTTTAGCTACCCGAGAAGCAGTATTTTTCTCACATGCTCGACATCAATAGATTGCGCAGGTCTATCCCATCAGCTCATAAGCTCATCAATTAAGTTAATGAACAACATATTCCATATACAGTGCATCTGGAAAGTATTGGCAGCGCTTTACCTTTTCCACAATTTTTTATGTTACAGCTTTATTCCAAAATGGAATAAAATTTATTTTCGTTCTCAAAATTTTACAAACAATACCCCATAATGACAATGTTAAAAGTTTTTTTTTTTTTTTTTTAATATTTGTTTTAAATTAATTAAACACAAACAACAAAATCACATGTACATATTCGCAGATTTTGCTCAATACTTTGTTGATGCATTTTTGGCAGCAATTACAGCCTTGAGTCTTTTTGAAAAACTCTTGGCACACCTTTCTTTGGGCAGTTTCGCTCATTTCTCTTTGCAGTACCTCTCAAGCTCCATCAGATTGGACGGTAAGAGTTGGTTTTCATCCAGGATGTCTTTAGACTATGAGATGAATGCAGCAATGTACAGTCAGGGAGGTGACCAAGAACACAATGGTCACTCTGTCAGAGCTACAGCATTCCTCTGTGGAAAGAGGAGAACCTTGCAGGAGGACAACTATCTCTGCAGCAATCCACCAATCAGGCCTGTATGGTAGAGTGGCCAGACGGAAGCCATTTCTTAGTGAAAAAAAGTGTGCCAAAATGCACCTAAAAGACACTCAGACTATGAGAAACAAAATTCTCTGGTCTGATGAGACAAAGATTGAACTCTTTGGTATGAATGTCAGGCATCACGTTTGGAGGAAACCATCACCAGACCAATATCATCCCTACAGTGAAGCATGGTGATGGCAGCATCATGCTGTGGGGATGATTTTCAGAAACAGGAACTGGTAAACTAGTTAGGATAGAGGGGAAAATGAATATAGCAATGTACAGAGACATCCTGGATGGAAACTAATGCTTCCCATCCAACCTGATGGAGTTTGAGGAGTGCTGCAAAGAGGAATGGGCAAAGAGGAATGGACAAAACTGTCCAAAGATAGGTGTGCCAAGCTTGTGGCATTGTATTAAAAAAGACTAGAGGCTGTAATTACTGCCAAAAGGTACATCAACAGAATATTGTGCAAAAGTTGGGAATACTTTTCTACATGTGATTTCTATTTTTAATAAATAACAGTAACTATTATTATATTTGCATTGTCATTAGGGGGTATTGTCTGTTGAATTTTGAGGACAACAATTCATTTATTCGACTTTGGAATAAGGCTGCAACATAACAAAATGTGGAAAAAGTGAAGTGCTGTGAATATTTTTTAGATGCACTGTATATTGCAGACTGGCAAAACAAGTCAATCAAGGCTAACTTTTTGCACATCATTGATTTTACGATAGCTGATTGCATTTTGTAGCAATTCAGGTAAAACAGTGTGTACTATTTGGCCGCGGCCAGCAGAAGCACTTCTCATTTGGAAGTTTGCTATTTTCTACTAAAATGTTGTTATCATCACAGAACAGATTGCCCTGCATTTCAATCAATCAATGTTTACTCATATAGCCCTAAATCACGAGTGTCTCAAAGGGCTGCACAAGCCACAACGACATCCAGTTATCTGGCAGAGTTTCATGTGAACACTGACATCACCGTACTGAATGTTACCTAAGGACAGCAGCTCTTCATCTAGCATTGAGAATGACGCAGAGGCTGTGCCTGACTCTGCTTCAGCCACAGTGGGTCCACACAGAAGGTCAAAGTGAGAAGATGCAGATGATGCAAAAGGTAGCTTTCCTTGTTGGGAAAAAATGGTGTCGTCCACATCCATCAAATCAATCAGACTCTCAGACTGAGCCGTGAAGCTGGTGCCTATTGTGAGTAAAAAAAAAAAAAAAAAAAAAGTTTCAATTTCTCAGGTCGAACTTTGCTTCTGCTTGGCTATGAACCAAAGTTCAAAAGGTTAGGTCTCCTAAAAAAAATTCAGAGTATCATGGCACACAGTAATGTTTTAGATAAACTGTACTCGTCAGAGTAGTTTTAATGCAACATTCTTTTACTGGAGTATTTTTGGGAAGAAACTGTACTTTTACTCAATTACATTGAGTTTCATTTCAATCACTGAACGCATTTACATCCGTTGATTATTGCTTGCAAAAACATATTGTTTAGGCTTGTCAGAGACATTTCTTCCGGTGGGCGGTGTCACAGGACTGTTGTACCAATCCAACCAACGCACTAGTGACGCAAGACTCAATTTCACCAATCAAACAGAGCTTTGCAGTCACATGACAGCCCTCGAAAATATTGGTGGCCCTGGTGCAAAAAGTGACATATTCACATGAAGAAGAAAACGACAGCAAAATGCAGTCAGAAGAGGCAGCACTCCTCTTCAATCAATGTTTACGTTTTAAATTATGACAAAAAACAGCAATAACATGTGCTGTCATCGGTGTCAGTAGAAATTAAATTTCAGACTACAAGAAATGTGCATCATTTCTAGTACATGGTGTAGCAGTGTCTTTCTGTATTTCACGCACACACACACAAACTACGACTGTAGTGCACGTACCATTACAAAATAGCAATTAAATAAATCAGAAGTTACTCATCAGTTACTCAGTACTTGAGTATTTTTTTTACTAAAAACTCTTATCCAAGTAATCATTTGAATGATTACTTTTTACTTTTCATTGAGTCATATTACTCTCAAGCAGTGATTATCAATTATGTGTTGTCACGACCTCTACCCCCAAATTGAAATACAATTAAGAACCTGATATTTATTTATCCGTACAAACCATTCTATGAGTTGCTGGTGCCAGCGCCGACATGTCACCGAGCTGAAGACTTGTGTATGGTTTTCTCACGCTCCCCCTGACACCTTATCACCACCACACCTGACACCACTATATAAGAAGTACTGGTCTCATAAAAATAAAACTTTGGGAATGTATGTGTAAATACAAACACTTGAATGTAATATACCTTTAGTAACTCAATAGGTAAGCAGCTTGGTGAGAAGGCTACAACTGCAAATTATTAGAAAATGGAAGAAGTTCAAGTCTACAAACAAATCTCCCTTGGTCTAGGGCTCCATGCAAGATCTCACCTCATGAATTGTTTTAGTTAAATTGTAAAACTTACAATGTTTGGAGTGATGAATGAAAAATCATTTTGAGAAAAACGCTATGAACGGTTTTACTTCCGGCTCAAGGCATTGAAACAAGAAGTACATTTTCGCCCCACAACACCTGCAGTGAGCAAACTTTTTCAAAAGATGGCGCCGTAGCACCGAAAATATCACACCATTTAAGTGTCTCTGCTTGGTTTAATAAAAATCATTGAACACAAAACACTATTGTGGTTAGCAAAGAAAAATCCATAAATTAGCCACACCGTTTTATAAACCGCAGGGTCAAAAGCGTAGGGAAAAAGTAACAGCTTATATTCTGGAATTTCTTTAAAGTGTGCTTTTTTTTTTAACTAAAACTAGAGACTTGTCAAGGCTAGAACCAATTATTCACCTTTACCTTAACTCTTATGGGGAAGTCCGCTCAAATATACAACTTTTCGGTTTACAAACCATGCTCAAGAACCAAATAAGTTCATAAATTGAGGTTCCATTGTACTTAAAGTACAGTATTACCACTTTTTAGGGCGTAACAAAAGACTAGAAAGCAAACACTGAACTGACTGCCAACACACCATAAACTATACACTATTACCATCCCACATCTTGGACTTGTAACTGTAATTGAGACTCATAAATGTGATAATAAAACAAGATATAACAACTGCATAGCAGTTATCATAAATTGCAAAATTGTTAATTTGCTAAATTAAAAAAAAAAATCAAAAACAGTTCATTTTAATTAAAAAAGTACTGAAAATTGGTACTGCTGAGTACCTGTATAATTTCCCAAGTACCGGGAATTGGTACCATATTGGTTCAAATGTGAACGGTACCATCCCTAGTCATTACTGCCAAAAGTGGTGCCAAAGTGTATTACAACTGAGCACGCTGCGGCCCATACCAACCACAGCTGAGAAACAAATATTTTTTGGCGGCTATCTAGGGGGCGTTCGCAGCCCACTATGGACCTATGGCTAAGAAACACTGTTCTACACTATATTTTTGACTTCATCACAAGTGGCTTGTTGCATTACATGAGGCTTTCGGATGACAGTTTTCTGCTGACCTCTGGTATCAATAACTTGAGGAGAGTGGCATTTTGTTGAGGGGACAGAAGCATAAAAGTTCTCAGGGTGGAGGCAGGTTACACGGCTGGTTACTATAATGATGTTACTATAATTGAAAGTACTTCCTTGTGGTCTAGATCATGGGTGTCAAAGTGTAATTTCACTTGGCCCTTGAGGCGATATCAAATTAACACTAGAGCTGGCCCGCCGATTATATACAGCGGCGGTGCCGCAGTACACCACATAGCATACTTGCCAACCCTCCCGGGAGACCCTCCCGAAAATCGTCACGTCCCCTTTTTGTCCAGTCCAACGAGTGCTGGCACAGTCATATAATGTGTGCGGCTTTGACACGCACACAGAAGTGAATGCAACACATACTTGATCTTCATTGATACAAGTTACACTGAGGGTGCCCGTATAAAAAACTTTAATACTGTTAGAAATATACGCCACACTGTGAACCCACACCAAACAAGAATGACAAACACATTTCGGGAGAACATCCGCACCGTAACACAACATAAACACAACAGAACAAATACCCAGAACCCTTTGCAGCACTAACTCTTTAGGGACGCTATGTGTGCGTACAGAAGCCGCTAATATCTTGTGACTGGGCGGGCACGTTGTTAGAAGGGATGAAAAACGGACGTGACATCAGCTCGTAGAGGACGTTAAAAGCAGTGCCTGTAAGGCACGCCCCCAAGACTGTGGAAAACGAGATATAATGACTGATGAACACCCTCGTTCGATAATGAAGGTTGCCTCAGCTCAAAGCCTGAGCCCCGACATTAATGAACTAGCATCCAAGAAAAGATGGCAGGTATCTGGCTTGGGCACATCAGATTAGATCAGTGTGTTGCAAACTGAGCAGTTTAAAGTCCAGAATGGTTGGTTTATTCATTATTCTATTTTCAAATGTATTAGCCTGTGGAAAAAGTTAAGGTTGATATTTACCTCAGAAAGCTGCAAATAGAAAAGAGGCATTCAATTTTTATTTAAATTGTATTTGATATGCCATTGATATTTTTTAATTATTATTATTATTATTTGAAACTCGATTTTGCATGTCACTATAAAGTTATATAAGCCTTGCTTGTTCAATATTTAATGCAAAACTTGTTAGGGTCCCTATCAAAAAGGTTAATTTGTTCAACCTTGGCCCGCGACTGTGTTCAGTTTTAAATTTTGGCCCACTCTGTATTTGAGTTTGACACCCCTGGTCTAGATGATAAGTACCAGATATGCGTTGGTGTAAAATTTGCTCCACACTCACTTTTATTATCCACTTTCTGCATAGGTCTTCAAGATGTTCGTTTGTGGAAGCATTTTCAGAGTGCAAATGAAACCATGCACCACCCTCTCCAAAAGGAATAATGTATCTTTTGAAAATCTAGACTGTTAAATATATATCTTGAAGACGAACGTCACCTATTGATTTTTCCAGACACGAAAATGAACTTCATGAACAGTGTATAGTCACATTAGGTAAACCTGGCTGCACACTATGATATCGATTCCGAGCAGCAATATAAACGCTGCTTTTATGTCACACATCGGTGTTATTGTGCGTATGCCAAGATAGATGAAAACAATACTTTATCCCACCATTTTTCTGTGCTTTCTCAAACCAAGTCTTAATGTCGCTGTCTTTTTACGCTGGCGTTTACGGATAATTCTAAATTTCATACTGGTCCATCTAGACAAAACAGTCTTGTAAAATGTTCAGTGTGTGCTGTGTACCTGATAGAGTTTTAGTCTCTCCATTGCTAGTAGGGCCTTCCATTATCTTCTTATAAGAATTAAGAACATTGGAGAGGTCATCATTGGCCTGCAGGATGTCTCCTAGATAATAAGGACAGGCAGAGACAAGGTATATGTCATTCAAACCCTACACACAAAATTCGGCTCATTGTTCTTTGTTATGTGAGTGTCAGGCCCCCATGAAACATTCATACCGGCAAAACGATTGCATACCCAAGCAAGTGTCGTCATCATCTGTCTCTGTAGCTAGCTGACACACTGTTTGTCTCAGCTTGTCACAGTCACTGTACAACTCCTACAACAAAAATAAGGATGTTGAAGGTATTTTTTTTAATTTTTTTTTACCAATCCTTACAGGGTTGCAGTGAAAAGCAAGTGGTGAAGAATAAAAGGTTTGCAAAATAGTTTTAGGAGGTGAACAAACCCTAATGAGGTCCTTGTCAACATCAGCAGAGGCTTCAGGACTAAAGTAAGTAAGCATCTCATTAAGGAGTTTGACACGGTAGTTGACTGCCTCCAGTGTGCTACTCTGCTTGGACACTTTCTGTGACCTCACTTCATCCTGCAACAGCAAAGTAGTTACATCATACTTGGTAAATGTGAGTCACTTTATAAGTCTCAATCTTTCTGAAGGAAAGGCCAATAATTCAAACAAGAAGAGCTGTACCTCTTTAACCATGTTCTTGATGAGTTGATTGGCCTCCTGCAGATCAGAACGCTTTTTGCTTTTAAGCAGCTCTGCTAACTTCTGCAGAGGAAAACAAAAAAACAACAGTGTGGGAACTCAGCCATTGATTGACCAAATGAGAAAACAAACACTATACACCTCAGCTGCTGCCATAAATCAAGTGCTGTCAACACAGAGAAAACAGGACCTGCTTTGGTGTACCATCCATCATCAGTCAGTGGGTGAAAAACATCACTCTCCGTAAGTTGCCAACTTACGGAAAAAAGACTACAAGGATACGATTACTGACTTCCCTTTTCCAATACAAATAACAGTCTCGTAATGACATTATTTACTGTATTTATACTGTATTACTTACTGTACTTACTTTATTTCACAACATACTGTCATAATACAGATTAAACTAGTTAATGGTTATTCATGCAGTGTTGTTAAACTTGATCCAAATCGTTTTAAACATTTCCATAAGTAAAAAATATCTGAATTTGCACATATACTGATAAATTACATGGAAAAAGCTGAGATGAAGCTTTCCCCTTTAGTACACAGCGCTCAGTGCACTTAGACGAATATGGTCTTTCTTCTCTGATTAGTGCGCAAGTGAGCTTACACTTAGCGCAGAGTACTAAGTGTAAGGACGTCTGAGGACAAGCGTCTGTTCTGTCAGCATGTCGCCAACATGTTTAGTTGTCAGAAACATTTACACTATGGCTTTGTACAGCATGTGTAATGTATTTAATGTATGCGTGACATCATTATTCTTGCTAATCAGACAATAACAGAAAAATCTTAAATGGAGGCGCAGCGGTACGCTGATTCACCATTAAAGCGTGGGGGCGTACGTGAGCTACCAAGTACTTGTTGCTACCATCTTTCTACAAAACACAGCTCCAGGAAGTGCAAACTTCACAAAGCTTGTGATACTTAAAAAAACTAAAAGAAAATAAGTAGGACTTTTACAAAGTAGCAGCTGCTTCCTGGAGAAGGATAGGCACATAGACCTGTACAGAAGTACCTCAACTTACGACCATAATCCTCTAAACTCAAAACACCTGTACCTCAAATCAATGTCACTTCTTTTTCGTACTATACTTTACACTCACTTTCTTTGTTCCCATGTTTGGAAAACAAAGTAATGTCAATCTCTAGCTATAGGCTGTTGCAAGTAAGACCGGATGTTTCCGACAAATCTTACAGGGTCCACTGTGTATTTGCTACGCCAATTAATGGCAGCGATGCTTCTAAAATGTTTGCTTGCAACTTAAAGCATAACAGTTAGTCAAGAGATGGCTTTTGTCTCAAAACACTCTTAAGTTGAGGTACCACAGTATTAATTTTGACAGTAGTTTTTAATTTAGTTTAAGGATAGTTTTTTGATGAAATAGTATTTTAGTTTTAGTTAAACTTAAGTCATCTAAGTTGATTTAGTTGTAGTTTAGTTTTAAGGCTCCACTATGCTACAGCGTCCGACGCATGACCTTCTGACAGCATTTCTTGCAGTTCTCAGACAAAACTCTAAGAGGCGGTGTCTCCTGAGGGAGAAACCACAGCTGCTGTTGACTAGTTATTTACCTTCTTGCGTAGTACTAGTGAGCAATGAAAACAGCAACCGCAAGATTGTTGTTGGCGCTGGGACTAATCATGCAGGAACATTGGTTTACTTTTTAATGTTGCTCATAAACCGGAGGACAAGACTGTGCCATTCCAAAACGAGTCGCAATAGAGAAGGGGCGAATTCACAACACTATTGAACTGTTCCGAGTGTGGAGCACCATAGACAAACAAAACTGTCAGAACATTTTTTTATTGATGTGAAGTTTCACAGCATTTAAATTAACTACAATTACAGTAAATGCAGTGCATTAAAATATAAATAGAAAAGATAAGGCATCTTTAAAGTTTCCTTGAAATACCCTTTATTTATACTACCTGCGAAGTATTTTTTAACACAAAAGCAGCATAAGTGTATGGTCAAGAATGATGAAGTTGGTGATTTTTTTGCTCATATGTCAATGTTAATTAATATCTTTCAGGCATTCTTTCTTTTGTAATTCAGCTTCATTAATATTCATAAAATTAAAGTACAAATTTGTGAGTGCTGACTGCGTACGCAACGCACTAAAACAGACAGGAAATACTTGTTTGTGCACAAAATGAGAAAATAAATACCCAGCACTGCCCCTATTGGTTTCTATGATGTATTTATTCAATACACTCAGGACAAAATCTGGTAAGTTCGTATATGCATTAAGCAGATAGGAAAGTTTATCGCGGAAACCTTGTACCAGCTTCCTGTTCCTGCACTCTATGTGATCAGGAAATGTGCAATTAGATTTTTAATTAAGAATGTTTTTTTTGTGGTTTTTTTAAAAGGACAGTTTTAATCACACAGAAAATTTACAAATTTAAACCAAATTTATTTAATTAATTGTTAGGTTGTTTTTCTTTGGTCCTGTCCAGCTTCTCAGGCAAATCATATAGTTGATGTAGATGCCCATATCGGCTGTTCAGATTTACTTTACAAAAGAGAAGTGTAGGATACTTCTCTTGTTGCCTTATTTGTATTTGACTTTATTAAATGTATTTATATTATCATTTGGTGCAGCCGGGCCGGAGCAGGAGGGGATAGAAATAGAAAAAAAGGAAGACAGAGGGGGAAATTGTGGGGACAAGAGGGGGATAAGACGGAGAGACAAAAACAACAACAGCAAACACAACAATAACAACAATAACAATAAGCAAATATGACATGTACAAATATGATGGTAAAAGTGATAGCAAATCAGCAGTTAGCGAAAATAAAAAATAATACAGAAAGTTCGTTTTTTTTTTCATCAAAACTAGTGAGACTTTGCCTCACCTCTCTACACTGGCCGCACACCCCTGAATCAGATAGACACAGAGTGAAAAATAAATGTTGTATTTTTCAGACATCTGACAGCATTTTAAATGGCACCATCATTCACACAGACCAACGCCGACTTTACGTTTGAGCTGTTATCTTTAAAGCTTATAGAAAAAGAAAGCTTTCCTTCTTCCCCCTGAGTGCACAATATTCCTTTATCAAACAATCATGCCATACAATAATTTTGTCTTACTCTACTTTTCTGCTCATCATTAAACACTGGATTCTTGGGCCTCTCAGATGAAGATGGGACTAATGTAGCATCGGAAGGGATCTCAGGGTCAGCTAATACAATACCTGGAAATATAAGTGCACTGACTATATCTCAGAACTTAAAACAGCCTAAATATCATACATGGCTGACTAATTCTTTGAGAAGTTGTTAAAAATGCACACACTCACCCTGAGTCTTCAGCATCTGGTAAGCCTCACAAATTTTGGTTTCCTCAGGAAGATAAATGGTCCAGCTGTATATCATCTTAATTACTTTTGACTTCACCTTCTCAGACACCGTGTCTCCTAGATACTGAATAAATAAAAAAAAAAGCTTATGATGACAATCTAAAAGTGATTTGCACAGCATTGATTTCACTTACTTTGGGGGATATGACTTTAATAAGTTCATTTAAAAAACGGAATCTTCCCACTTCATTCTGAAACCTTTGGCCACAGTTCTTCATACAGGTCTCAAGAACCTTCAATGAAGAAAATAGACTCAAAGTAAAAAAAAAACAAAAAAAACATACAGTAAAACAAAGATGGCAACAATAGTCAATTGTGGTAGATTGAATGGAATTGATTTGATGATTTAATGTGTCTTGAAGCAATTACCGTACTTTTCGGAGTATAAGTCGCACCGGCCGAAAATGCATAATAAAGAAGGAAAAAAACATATATAAGTCGCACTGGAGTATAAGTCGCATTTTTGGGGGAGCTTTATTTGATAAAACCCAACACCAAGAATAGACATTTGAAAGGCAATTTAAAATAAATAAAGAATAGTGAACAACAGGCGGAATAAGTAAGTGTACGTTATATCAGTGGTCCCCAACCTTTTTGTAACTGGTCAACGCTTCAAAATTTGTCCCACGGACCGGGGGGTGGAGGGGCAATAAAAAAAATAAAAATACATTTTTTATTTTTTAGTCATTAAAAAATACAATCATGCGTGCTTACGGACTGTATCCCTGCAGACTGTATTGATCTACAGTATATTGATATATAATGTAGGAAGCAGAAATATTAACAACAGAAAGAAACAACCCTTTTGTGCGAATGAGTGTGAATGAGTGTAAATGGGGGAGGGAGGTTTTTTGGGTTGGTGCACTAGTTGTAAGTGTATCTTGTGTTTTTTATGTTGATTTAATAAAAACAAAAACAAAAAAAAAACATTTTTTTAAATTATTTTCTTTTATTTCTTGTGCGGCCCGGTACCAATCGATCCAAGGAACGCTACCGCGGCCTGGTAGTTGGGGACCACTGCGTTATATGACGCATAAATAACCAACTGAGAACGTGCCTGGTATGTTAACGTAACATTTTATGGTAAGAGTCATTCAAATAACTATAACATATAGAACATGCTATGCGTTTACCAAACAATCTGTCACTCCTAATCGCTAAATCCGATGAAATCGTATACGTCTAGTCTCTTACGTGAATGAGCTAAATACTATTATTTGATATTTTACGGTAATGTGTAAACAATTTCACACATAAGTCGCTCCTGAGTATAAGTCGCACCCCCGGCCAAACTATGAAAAAAACTGCGACTTATAGTCCGAAAAATACGGTAATGGCACTCAGCATATATATATATATATATATATATATATATTCAAATATCCGCTATTCGCCGCAACACAGATCATGGCACCCACACACCACCGCTCTCATGGGTGCTCTATTGCAGCAGCCGTGCAGAAACTATGTCCACGGGGTCCCGATTTCGTTCATTTTTATTAGTACGCTCTCAATTATTCAAAGCAGTAGAATATAAATATACACTTTTTTAATCAAGTTAATCAATTTAATTGTCTAATTTGTACTTAAAAATGTTTCTAGGACTTAACAAAAATGTTGTAATGGAGGTTTTAACTGGGAAAAATGTACTCTAAATTCAAACATTTTAGAGAACAGCCCTCTGAGGAGATTGTAAGGATATAGAAAAGGACTTTATGGAGTTACAGACCGTCAAGGCTTGCAGTGCCTCCCATTCCTGCGGTGAATGGATCTTGTGTACCAACAGTCGTACGGATATTTGGGGTCTGGAAGCGTAATGGCACACACACACACACACAAAACAAACGATTACAGTAATCACACAACGCAGATGTGATAATTATCCATCTGCCCACCACCACCACAATGAGCTAAGTAAGTAGATCATGTTGTACTGGCACAATTCGTTATTGTGAGAAACATTTGCTGTGATTGAATCAACATAATTATACCCCTCAAGCTCCTTGTTGATTTGGTCACAGAATGCCATAACATACTCCCACTCTTCTTGTCGGTTGGAAGGAGCGGTGGCTTTGTCTGGAAGGGGGTGAGGGGGAGAAAAGTATGATGCAGGGAAGTTCTCTACATCATTGCCAATGTTATTAACTCAGCATATTTCTAACGGTGTCAGTATCAACTGGGGATATCTTACAGGGGAAATGCACTTTTTTTTGGAATGTTGCCTACAATCCTTATGTACGTAAGACAAGAACACATATTTTTCTTTTGTATGCAATTTAATTTATAAAATTCGGCAAGTACGATGTAATGGGAGTACTCTATTGTGCCCATAAAGCCCTCTAAAAACAGCCAACAATACTCCATTTACATCGTGTGACCTGAATTCAAAGTATTAGTGATATTGTTATCATAAGCGGTAATGTTCAGGAACGATTATTGATGGCACGAAATTTGCCGAGGTTTCGAGGTGTGTCTTGAGTAATGGAGGGGGAGTTTCTGCGTGGCCGCATAGGGACGCGGTTCAGATTTTTCCGGGAGATTCGACAACATATTTAAATTGCACAAGCTCCATTGAAAACGTGGGCTTTTGAGAGTTGTGGACAGTCCCAAATCTGGATAGGGAATAGAAATAGTTTTTAAAATGCTATTAGAATCAAAGAATAACGGTGCAGGTGCATAATAATAAATAGGACGAAAAACTTAAACCAAGCAGTTTGCCGCTTTGTTAGAAATATTATATGGCTAAGGTTACCATCATCCTTACAGACACACTCTGGGCACTCGCCTTTTACTCCACATAACTTTATGCCACATGACGTGGGTTCAATTCTCGGCAACGCCAGTTTCCGAATGCTGTATTTATTCTTTTTTAACCGGCTACCAAAAATCCATAGCTGGATGATGGAGAGGTTTTGTCAAGAAAAAAGAAGAAGAATTGCTTTAAACCAAAACAAAACAAAAAATTAACAAAATCTCCTCTGTTCCGTGTACATCATTGTCCACGTTACATTAAATTGTCATCTTCCTCTTTATGCCATTTCCTCAAAGTGACAGAAAAACATACAACCCGCCATAACATACGATACTACCATGTTGGCAAAATACAAACACACAATACGTATCTAATACATACAACATTTTATTATACACGCGTTAATTTAAGTAGCAAAATCATTCGCTCAAACATTTGTTGTGATTCATTATCATTTCCAAGAGCCATAACAGATGTAACAATTCAATGCATCACACAATATTTGGCGAAGATACAGCTGTTTTTAATTATACATTTGGCCAGCATGCACATAGCTTTGAGAAATTCTCAAACTAATTGGCTCAAGTGGTTCAACGTCTCATGAGGCTTCATCTAACCATCACTAGAAACTATTTTTAGCGACGCCATAATCACAGAGAGCTGATTAGTTTATGCAGCAACACTATTGACATACTGAGCTGCTGCATTCGCCTCTGAGTTGGTGAAAGTTAGTGCAAGATTACAAATAATGCCTCTCACTTGTATAGTAGAAGGATGTGGCCATAAGCCGAGAAGTTGGTCAACAATGACATTCAACTTAAGACGCAAATAAACGCTCGTTTGAGACCTTCTTTATTTTTATTTTTTTTACCTGCGTGAGGAATATGACTAATTCTTCATTTCAACGGGAAAATATAAACATTACATCAGTCGGCATCCTAGTGAGAGTAGACCTTGTACAGTAAGTGATTGTTTTATTATGTTCATACTTAGTAGTGAAGTGAAGTGAAGTGAATTATATTTTATATAGCGCTTTTCTCAAGTGACTCAAAGCGCTTTACATTGTGAAACCCAATATCTAAGTTACATTTTTAAACCAGTTTGGGTGACAATGGGAGCAGGTGGGTAAAGTGTCTTGCCCAAGGACACAACGGCAGTGACTAGGATGGCGGGGATCGAACCTGCAACCCTGAAGTTGCTGGCACGGCCGCTCTACCAACCGAGCTATACCGCCCCAGTATTTCTTGTTTAGCACTTGGAACACTGCTACATGATGCATAGTGTTTAACTAAGTCTGGGTGTGTTTAGCACACGGTTAATAAAACTTGTAGCTCATCCTCTTTGTATTCAGGCTAACAAATATAAAATTCTGGATCATCAACTGTCCCAAAGTAATTGTCTGTCATTAAGTCTGCCATGGGTAGTAGTACTGTTGTAGTTGAAGAAAAAAGTGAACATTCAGATGCGTCTGTGAAATGAATACACCGCTATATGATTAAAATGACAATAATAGGTAACTATTACATGTTACATGTTATAGACACACTCGGGGGTTGTAGGGTAGTACGGTATACCGGTATTAGTATAGTACTGTGATACTAATGAATCATATTCGGTACTGCACCACCTCTGAAATGTACCGGTCCGCCACCCATGAATGATCCTGTAACGACTTGGTATCGTATTGATACCCAAATTTGTGGTATCATCCAAAACTAATGTAAAATATCCAAATAACAGAAGAATGAGTGATTATTACATTTTAACAGACATGTAGATAGAACATGTTAAAAGAGAAGGTAAGCAGATATTAACAGTTAATGAACAAGTAGATTAATAATTCATTTTCTACCACTTGTCCTTTATAATGTTGACAAAATAATAGAATGATAAATGACACAATATGTTACTGCATATGTCAGCAGCTAAATTAGGAGCCTTTGTTTGTTTACTTACTAATAAAAGACAAGTTGTCTTGTATGTTCACTATTTTATTTAGGGACAAACTTGCAATAAGAAACAAATGTTTAATGTACCCTAAGATTTTTTGTTAAAATAAAGCCAATAATGCAATTTTTTGTGGTCCCCTTTATTTAGAAAAGTACCGAAAAGTATCGAAAAATGTTGGTACCGGTACCGGGACAACACTAGTCTGTTACTACATTACATATCTACTTAGTGTGTAAATAAAACACTGATGGAGGTTTTTGGAGGTTTTAGCTGACTTTTGCAAACGTTTATTTACGTGTTAGAATCCACTTAAAAAAAGAAAAAAGAAAACGTGTGCTTGTCTCACACAAGGGTTGTGAATAATAGGCACAATTCCGCAAAAAAGTGCAGTTCCCCTGTAAAGCATGTAATTTAGATATTGTATCGTGCATTTCATGTGTTTTTAATTCAAACCAGACAGAGTGATCCACCTTTCAGTTAGATGTCAACAGGAGTGTAAACAAACAAGGCCAGCCTGTAGTCTGCACGCTACTGGAGTTTAGAATGAATACATGTAACTTATTGTTGTAAACTGGCAGAATAAAGTAGTCAGAAACAAAACGTAGCCGAATTAAAAAAATATGTTTTTAGCTGCTAATGATAACACAACAAATGCTGCTTGCCAACAGCTGTGCGGTAACATTACTAACTTCTTTAATGTCAACACAAACCAGCATTTAACAAGTAATACCTTTAAAATATTTGGTTCACTCAATCTTTGGTCGCGGGCAGCGATGCTGCTATGACACAGACGCAAACATCTATTTGAAATATATTTTGAAGGGAGAAAAGTGACTTTTAAGGTACACTTACTTAGCCAAGACTCCAGCGACTCGCCACCAGCCGCCATGTTGGCCCTCTCAAGCAAAACAACGCTGGGTTGGCTGATGCGTTCAAATGCCTCGGGACAAAATAGGCGTCAATATTTACCTGTCACTCGCTGAGTCGCTTCCCATGTGAACAGATATTATTAATTTTTTTCTACAGTTCGCCTTTCTATTTTTTTAATCCACACAAGTTACGTGTGTGCTCTTCTGCTTCTGTGAGAGAAAAACATTGTTTATCCAACATGTTCTCACTCAGAACACGTAACATACAACACAGACAGCGAACCATGGAACGTCACTTATGACGTGTAACTTGCGCCTTTCTTTTTCCAGTAGGTTACAGTCTATGGCGGGGTCCCCAAACTACAGTTCCGGCCCGGCCCACGGGAAGTCCCAAGTTAAAAAATAAATATATATATATATATATATATATATATTTTTTTTTAATTGTATTTATTTATTTAAATAATATACATATATATATATATATATATATATATATATATATATATATATATATATATATATATATATATATATATATATATATATATATATATATATATTTTTTTTTTTTTTTCTTTTTTCATTTATTTATTTATTTATTTGCATTTTATTTTATTTTATTTTATTTTTTTATTTTAATTTTTTAATTATTATTTTTAAAAATCTGTCTTTTTACCGCTTGTTGCTCTTGGTGTCTCCTATCCGCTCAGCCAAATCATATTGTCTAAAAATGCATTTTCCCATCGATAACGTGACATCATCAGCGCGCTCTTTCAGTCAATTAGTGTGCAAGGAATATACTGTATGTATATATATATATATATATATTAATTAGTGTTTTGGTACCGGTACCGGTACCAAAATTATTTCGATATTTTTCGGTACTTTTCTAAATAAAGGGGACCACAAAAAATTGCATTATTGGCTTTATTTTAATAAAAAATCTGACGGTATACATTAAACATATGTTTCTCTTTGCAAGTTTGTCCTTAAATAAAATAGTGAACATACAAGACAACTTGTCTTTTATTAGTAAGTAAGCAAACAAAGGCTCCTAATTTAGCTGCTGACATATGCAGTAACATATAGTGTCATTTGGCGGACCGGTACTTTTCAGAGGCAATGTAGTACCGAATATGATTCATTAGTATCGCGGTACTATACTAATCCGGTATGCCGTACAACCCTAATATATATATACATATATATACACAGCCCGGCCCCTGGCCAAATTGTTTTAACCCAATGCGGCCCCCGAGTCCAAAAGTTTGGGGACCCCTGGTCTATGGTTTCAGTCATGAAAATAAACACTTTTTAATATAAGATTAATGCATGGTCTGTATTAATGTAAATAATGAATATTAATCATTGATATAAAAAAAGCCTCTTTTTAAATGTGTTAAAATTATTAATAATAGATATTCATTAAAATATCACTCTTAATCATGAATTTATGTAATAAGATAATACAGTTATTATTATTTCATGCATCTCTTTAATATGCAAAAATTGTATGCTTAGGGCCCCAATTTAGCCAGGGGCAGCCCTGGTTATGTAAAATGTAAATGTTGTCAAGTCATAATAATAAAACGCAAAATATCTCACCTCACCTTTCTTTTTGTGAAAGGATGTTCTAATGTTGATGAAAGTCGCAGCTTGTCGTCATTAATTTGTGGACTCACAGTAGCGCTGACAGCTTGCAGAAGACTGCCACAATCAGGCGCGTCTTTTTGCATCAAGCAGGTGTGTTATTGAAACATTACAACTAAATGGGCATCCAAATGATAAACTGAAAACTAGCTTTTGTTATGTATGGGTGGGGGGGGAATCAGTTCAATAGGTTTATTGAAACTGATGATTTACTGGTGTGTGTTGCGAGACGATGTGCAGAATTAACAATGTAAATGTTACCAGAGGGTGTTGTACGTGCGTGTTGGATGAATCGTTCAGCAGTCCTGAGGGGCTAGACAAGAAGGAAGTCCGTGGGCAAGCGAGAGGTCGGGGGCTGGAGAGAGGCGTCGAGGTCTGTGTCCGAGCAGGGGTCGAGGATCGAGGGAAGCAGTACAGAGTCCGGTGGGAAGTCCACAGAAGCGAGGTGCACAGCTCGATCGGTAGAGACGGAGGGAATACTGCGGGGAACACAGAGAACGTATGACACGGGCAGAGGGAAAAGCACAGAGAGCAGGTACGAGGAGGGAAGCCAGAGACGGGATGCTTACTACTAGGAGTGAACTACGTTCCGGCACTGGATTTTCGGGTCCGTTGGTCTTTATGCCGTCTGCCCTCATCAGATCCAGGTGCGCTGATTGCTGATTAGCAATTGACAGGCGCGTAGCCGCAATGCGGGAAGAGCGAGCAGTGGCGTGTCCCGGGGCGCTCCTAGCGGAGCTGCCGGCGGCGCTTGCTGCAGATGGCATGAGGGATTGCGCATGCGCCGTGACAGCTTTTTTCTATTTACTAAAAAATTATTGCAATTTGACCATACCTCATGTATTTTCACAGAATCCACAAGGGCCCTCATGTAACAAGCTTACAACAACTTGGTGTACGCCCTCTTTCACGGCAAAATTGAGACTTGACACTGTTTGCATTTGAATTTGTGAACTTTTTTTTTTTTTTTTTTTTTTACATAAAATTATGCTGACTATTTCATTAAAAACAAATGTTGGCAAAATGTGTGTGTTTAAAAATTCAGTGTATAAGAATTCAGTCTAAAAAACAGTTTACAATTCATTTTTATACAATGATTTTTTTACACTTAATTTTTAAACACTGAATTTTTCAACTCTAAATTTAAAAACACTGAATTTTTATACACTGAATTTTAGAACACTGAATTTTTAAAAAACACATTTTTATATACTAAATTTTCAAACACTGATTTTTTATACACTGAATTTTCAAACACTGAATGTTTTTAACACTGAATTTTTATACACTGAATTTTAAAACACAACATTTTTAAACACTGAATGTTTTTAACACTGAATTTTTATACACAGAATTTTTAAACACTGAATTTTTTAACACTAAATTTTAAAACGCAGAATTTTTATACACTGAATCGTAAAACACCAAATTTTTAAAGACTGAATTTTTTAAAAACTGAATTTTTATATACTAAATTTTAAAACACTGATTTTTTTATACACTGAATTTTAAAACACTGAATGTTTTTAACACTGAATTTTTATACACTAAATTTTAAAACACAGAATTTTTAAACACTGAATGTTTTTAACACTGAATTTTTATACACAGAATTTTTAAACACTGAATTTTTTAACACTAAATTTAAAAACGCTGAATTTTTATACACTGAGTTTTAAAACACCGAATTTTCAAAGACTCAATTTTTAAAAACTGAATTTTTGTATACTAAATTTTAAAACACAGATTTTTTATACACTGAATTTTAAAACACTGAATTTCTAAACACTGAATGTTTTTAACACTGAATTTTCACACACTGAATTTTTAAACACTGAATTTTTTAACTCTAAATTAAAAAACGCTGAATTTTTAAACACTGAATTTTAAAACACTGAATTTTTAAACACACATTTTTTAAATGAAATTGTCAGCATAATTTGATGTAAAAAAATATATAATTTTGCAAAATTCAAAGGCAAATAATTCAGTCACATAAATTCAGAGTAAAACAAAGCTTTCGTAATTAAGACACAAATTAAGCTCCATAATTTTGGCTCTGCGGTTCAAGCGAACACCTACTGACTTGTGATTGGTCAGACTGTGCAGAGCTTAAGCACTTTCAATATGATTTACGTATTTATAGGGGGCGCAGCCTGGGCGTGGTCGGGGCGTGCCAAGCAACGCCACATCTGGGACCAATTTCAAGTCGATTGCGATGTTAAAAAGAAACGTGCTTGGCTTTGAGCGTGCGAACAATTTAATTTATCTGATTTTTTACAAGCGTACCTAGTTTTCTGGAATTGGACGTACGTCTAGTTTTAGTAGGAACGCTCCGCAACTCTAGTTACATGATGCCCCAGGTGCATACGTTTCAAGCAAATACTTCACCTGCGTCCACAGCTACAGCAGTACACTGTTTGTTGGGGTGTAAAAAAAAAAATCGATTTTTGGATGAATCGTGATTATGTGTAACGATTCTTAATCGATTAAACATTTTTTTTTAAATGTTTTTTTTTCTCCCCAAATCTGTCCTGTCCAGCCACTTTAGTAAATGTTTGGATATAATTTTGGCAAACACTACCACTTTTCTTGTAATATAAATGTATTAATTCATGAATGTCAAACTCATTTTCATTAAGGGCCACGTCGCAGTTATGGCTGCCATCAGAGGGCCGCTTGTAACAGTGAAAAATGTTTGAAATTTGCCTCTGGATTTCATTATTAATTATATAAATTGTTTTAAGTAGACTGTCGATTTTACAGTAAAAACTTTACATTTACAAAATTTTACTGTAAAATATAGTGTTTTAAATTTTTTTTTACAACATTTTACGTTAAGTGGAAAAACAGTACCACTATTTTTTGGGGGGGAGGGTTTAAGGAAAAAGCTGGCTTAGTTGCCAGAATTTTTGGGTTAAATTTAGGTTTTTACAACATTATATTGTTAATGGAAAAACAGTACAAGTTCTTTTTTTATTTTGGCAACTGAGCTGCCAGTCTTTCTACCGTTAAAACAAATGTACCGTCTTTCCATTTACAGTAATACACCGTTAAAAACAACAACCGTAGATTTTACAGTCAAAAACTGGCAGCTCAGTCAACAGAATTTTAACGCAAACAACAGTAGTAGTTTTTTTCAATTTACAGTTATACGCTATAAAGAACAATGTAAAATGTATTGTAATTTTTGTTAATTTGATGGGTAGTTTGCTCTAAAGTTAAGTATTTGCATTTATTTTCGACAAAAACATGTTTGGAAAGTATGATAATATACTGTAATATTTGTTGCAATAATGGATACTATTGAAGTTTAAAAGGTTTGCAATTTCAAGCAGTACAAATATTTTTTCTGTCAAAATGAAAAAAATCCATTAAATTTAGTAAAAAAAAATAAAATGAAGTGCTTTATTGACACATCATTTTCAGGTGTTTGGGGGCCAGATAAAATGATGTCGCAAGCCAGATCTGGCCCCCGGCCTTGAGTTTGACACCTGTATATTAATTTGTTTATGTGGTTTATGGAGGAATGTAGTTATTCATAGAACTGGTACCCAATGTTATTAAAAAAGTATTGATTTTCAATCGTTGCCCCCAAGAATCAAATCGAATCGAATCGTGTGTTGCCCAGAGATTCACAGCCCTACTGTTTGCAATCTGCATAAACCTCAACTATACAGCAGGGGCTCAAACGCCCAAATAAGCCAAACAAAGTTTTGTTTTCACTGTTTTTTATTTATTTATTTTGCACATCGAGC
Source organism: Nerophis lumbriciformis (assembly GCF_033978685.3). Lineage (NCBI taxonomy): Eukaryota > Metazoa > Chordata > Actinopteri > Syngnathiformes > Syngnathidae > Nerophis > Nerophis lumbriciformis. The sequence goes on along the minus strand of NC_084572.2, from coordinate 11,331,784 downwards.
AAGTCCATTTGAAGAGTTCATATGCAACACCAGATATCTCCATTCTCCTTGTTTAGAGTGAACCAATGTTTTTTGTAGAGCTTTTCATAAGACATCCTGCTGATGTGGGTTGCAATTGAATCGTTTCCAACAACCAAAATGATAGTCTCAATTTGAAAAATGCACACTTATCACAAAAACATAGTTTTGATCATTTCGTACAAATTCTAAAGCAAAAACAGACCCAAACAATGTTTCTTTGCAAAAAAACAGACTAATCCTGCATGGTACCAGCATGGCCATGGAAACCACACCAAATACTCACTTATTTATTCAAAGTTACTCATTATTGATGCTTTAATTGAGTTACAATCACCGCAAAACAGACACAAAGCGAGCGAACATGAGCGCAGATTGTGTGGATGATGTCATCAAATTTCGATGTCCCGATTGATCCTGATGGATTCGTCTGTTTGCGTCTCAAATACAGCAGTGAAAAGCTTAAGATAAGTTGCTTTTCGAGAATTTGATTGCACCTCCTTTTGGAGCAGCGGTGTTAAACGTATGGCACGCGGGAATAGGTTTTATCTTGACTTTTTGAATGAAAGAAACCGCTGTTCTTAATGTGTCCACCAGATGTCGCAATAGACATTCTTTGTATCCTCTGCCAGGATAGTGTGCATGACTTTAGAGGGGGCGGAGCTACAGTCGTAAAATCATCAACCTCCGGGCTAATGATTTTAGGTTGTCCTGAAGAATTTGGAGGTAATCCTCCTTTTTCATTGTCCCATTTACTCTCTGTAAAGCACCAGTTCCATTGGCAGCAAAATGAGCCCAGAGCATAATACTACCACCACCATGCTTGATGGTAGGAATGGTGTTCCTGGGATTAAAGGCCTCACCCTTTCTCCTCCAAACATATTGCTGGGTATTGTGACCAAACAGCTACATTTTTGTTTACAGGATGTTATTTATGTAGTTTGCTCATTTTCCTTGACTCGTGCACTAACATCATGTGGTTTATTTTTATTTTCTTTGCATAATCTACAAATAATTGCTATTGCAACATCTAGTGGACACATTTAGAACAGCAGTTTCTTTCATTAAAAAATTTCGGCTCATTTTTATACTTAGCAAACTCATCCCGTGGGCCGGATAAAACCTGTTCGCCGTACGTTTGACACCCCTGCTTTAAGGCAAAAAGAAGAGCAACATTTGGTTAAACTCCAAATTCAAACCATGTCGAGGTGTTTACCTTTGGATGTGGCACTGTGCTGTGACACAATGTGACATCCGATTAATTTTTGTGATATCGCTGCTGTAGCTCACAGTTTTTCAGCAAAATCTAATGTGATGCATGGGTGCATTCTCTGTCACACGGCCGAAATCAGCAAGAGCTTTGCCAACAAGTATTATTTGGAAAAAGTCTTTACAGGCAATATTGATTCATGTAAACAAGGACAAAATAGTAAACACACACACACACAAACCTACGCACAGTCCGACCCATCACATCAGAGCAATTATATTCCCTCAAAACAATCAACAAGTTCATATGAGACAAAGTGATAGTCTGACACATTAGTCACATAAAAGTAATACAAATATAACACCCAGCATTTCAAAAGAAGTCATTTGTAAGAAATCTTGTTAGTTTCCCAAGGCGATACAAATAAAATGAATAGACAAAGTATTGTCCTAGCAACAACCTACAGCTATCATCATAATGAAACCACACGCTTTTCATGTTCCCGTCCACCGAGTCGCTGCGTCTATTTTTCCAGTGGAGTCACGTACGTGCAGGGGAAAATGCCCATCTTTCCGTTGCACTCGCCTTTCCACCATTGGCCATTAGAGTCATCATACAGCTTAATGACGTCTCCTTTCTCGAGGGCCAGTTCACCCTTCTCCTGGGGCTTAAAGTCGTAGATTGCCACAAAACGTTGTTTCTAGATTGAGAAAAAATGTTTTTTGTTACTTTCACAGTACATTGGATATCAGTTGCACGTAACATGTAAATAGAGTGATTTTTGTACAGTCATGTTGCAATGTGTCCATATTGCCCTGCTTGATACAAGTAGTTGCCTCAATGTATACAGTGTTTATTTGCATACCATTGTACATAATTGTTGAACTGCCTTATCATATGCAGTAAATAATTTATATCTGTATATATGTATATATTAGCCTCTAAAGCAGTGGTTCTTAACCTTGTTGGAGGTACCGAACCCCACCAGTTTCATATGCGCATTCACCGAACCCTTCTGTAGTGAAAAATAAAATGTTTTTTTTTCAAATTTAAGACAAAGTTATATGTTTTTGGTAACACTTTAATATGGGGAACCCATTCTAAGTAACACAGACTTAATTTAGAGTTATTTGGTTAGGGCGGGGGTCGGCAACCCGCAGCTGTAGAGCCGCATGCGGCTCTTTAGCGCCGCCCTAGTGGCTCTCTGGAGCTTTTTCAAAAATGTATGAAAAACGGAAAAAGATGAGGGGAAAAAAAAATAATTTTGTTTTAATATGGTTTCTGTAGGAGGACAAACATGACACAAACCTCCCTAATTGTTATAAAGCACACTGTTTATATTAAACATGCTTCGCTGATTCGAGTATTTGGCGAGCGCCGTTTTGTCCTACTAATTTTGGCGGTCCGTGAACTCACCGTAGTTTGTTTACATGTATAACTTTCTCCGACTTTCTAGGACGTGTTTTAAGCCACTTCTTTTTCTGTCTCATTTTGTCCACCAAACTTTTAATGTTGTGCGTGAATGCATAAAGGTGAGTTTTGTTGATGTTATTGACTTGTGTGGAGTGCTAATCAGACATATTTGGTCGCTGCATGACTGCAAGCTAATCGATGCTAACATGCTATTTAGGCTAGCTATATGTACATATTGCATCATTATGCCTCATTTGTAGCTATATTTGAGGCCATTTTCCAGGCTCGGGATCGTTCTGTGTGGAGTTTGTATGTTCTCCCCGTGACTGCGTGGGTTCCCTCCGGGTACTCCGGCTTCCTCCCACCTCCAAAAACATGCACCTGGGGATAGGTTGATTGGCAACACTAAATTGTCCCTAGTGTGTGAATGTGAGTGTGAATGTTGTCTGTCTATCTGTGTTGGCCCTGCGATGAGGTGGTGACTTGTCCAGGGTGTACCCCGCCTTCCGCCCGATTGTAGCTGAGATAGGCTCCAGTGCCCCCCGCGACCCCAAAGGGAATAAGCGGTAGAAAATGGATGGATGGATGGATAGTTTCCTTTAGGTCCTCTTAATTCAATTTATGTCTCATGATTTTTTAATTTTTTGTGGCTCCAGACAGATTTGTTTTTGTATTTTTGGTCCAATATGGCTCCTTCAACATTTTGGGTTGCCGACCCCTGGGTTAGGGTTAGGGTTAGAGGGTTAGGGCCAGGGTTAGAGGGTTAGGGTTAGAATAAGGCCATGCCGAATAAGGCATTAATTAGTACTTAATAATGACTAGTTAAGAGCCAATATGTTACTAATTTGCATGTTAATAAGCAACTAATTAATGGTGAATATGTTCCCCATACTAAAGTGTTATTACGGTTTTTTACTGGTGCACAAAATGAACCGTGCATGAACATCACCTTGTTCAAAGAACAAAACCAACACAGTGCATAAACTCACAACAAATTACACACCTGCAAATCAGTCTGACTTCTGCTGTTGCCGTATCCGTAATACGTCGATAGGGAGAAGTTTTGATTTACATGATGAGTCGGGTGTGTCTTGATCTCCGCCGAACCCCTGAGCCCCTAGGGTTCGATCGAACCCAGGTAAAGAACCACTGCTCTAAAGGCTTAGTGGCCACATGCGTTGACAGCACCATTTAGCTCTTATTTCCAAAAATGTGTACACTACTGAATTGGGGTCTTATGGCCGCTTATGTGGACACTTATACTGTCATCTGGTGGTGTCACAAGAGTATAACATACAATGGTAAAAATTCTAGATGGCGGCGAATACGAGGAAATATTCAAGTGGCCACTCCAGACACAAAAACGACCAGGTAAGAAGCCCTGCCTTATTTTATGGCTTATTCTTATTTAGATATTTATATAAGTGTTGGACATTTGTCATGATAAGCAAATTTGGAAAAAAAAAAGTGTAAAAATAAGAATTAGCATGTCACTAAACATGAAGTACACTTTTGTGTACTTATGGACTGAAGCTCGTCGAAACAGCTAATATACTAGTAAACAAGCACACATGTAAAATGAGAAAGCAATTATATCTGGTGCAGCTAAAAGGCTGTACATTGTCTAAATGGAATACATAACAATTCAATTACTAAATACATATATACATACATAAATTAGTTGGGTTAAAAACGTTGTACAGTACCATTGAAATCCATTGTTTTTATTTCCAGAGCGTTTTTCTGTGCACCAAGCTATGCAGCTACTTGGGTTGATTGAGTACATTGAAGGTATCAAAGCGCTATACAAGTATAACCCATAATAGGTTTAGGTAAAGGAGCACGTTACATTATCATACTTTCATTTATAAATGATTAGTGTGATTTTTTTCTTAACACTTTTAACAGCCCTAAACTATAAACTGTATGTACATATCAAAAGACACATTTTTTGTTCCAATAAATCACACTTTTGATTTTTGACTAATCGAAGTGAATCACAGTAATTGACTTACTGCAATGAATTACTTAGTTCTATTATTTTAAATTCACTTTAAAAAAGATACAAATGCAATTTCATTGTCGCAATGACACAAACATAAAAAAACTAGGGATGCCCGATAATGTCTTTTTGCCGATATCCGATATTCCGATATTGTCCAAGTCTTTAATTACCGATACCGATATCAACCGATACCGATATCAACCGATATATACAGTTGTGGAATTAACACATTATTATGCCTAATTTGGACAACCAGGTATGGTGAAGATAAGGTACGTTTTAAAAAAATTAATAAAATAAAATAAGATGAATAAATTAAACATTTTCTTGAATAAATAAGAAAATAAAACAATATAAAAACAGTTACATAGAAACTAGTAATTAATGAAAATGAGTAAAATTAACTGTTAAAGGTTAGTACTATTAGTGGACCAAGAATTTGTGCTTACGGACTGTATCCCTTGCAGACTGTATTGATATATATTGATATATAATGTAGGAACCAGAATATTAATAACAGAAAGAAACAACGCTTTTGTGTGAATGAGTGTAAATGGGGGAGGAAGGTTTTTTGGGTTGGTGCACTAAATGTAAGTGTATCTTGTGTTTTTTATGTTGATTAAAAAACAAAAAACAAAAAACAAAAAGATACCGATAATAAAAAAAACGATACCGACAATTTCCGATATTACATTTTAACGCATTTATCGGCCGATAATATCGACAGGCCGATATAATCGAACATCTCTATAAAAAAACCCAATCCCCCCCCTCATTTTGAAAAAATAAGAATCTGATTTCACTCAACAGAACAGCAACAACACAAAGTAATCACCCATTTTAAAAATAATTTTGCTCATGAATGCATCTCCTTTGCGTTTGTGTGAATGTAATAGGAGCTAGTCAACTTTAAAGAAAATGCATGGCGATATGGGAGACTTCCTGTATTGTAGCTAAATAGTGGGACGCTGGTCTCTTGCATAGGCAATGTGGGTCGGCCTTAACGGTGTCAAATACTAGCTACTGATTAATGGCAGCACCTGCTAAGTAGTGATTATATACAATTTATATAGAGCTTTATCACAATTGTCTCAGAACGCTTTACTTTAAAACACTCGGTGTGGCGAAATTATTCTCTGCATTAGACCCATCACCCTTGATCACCCTTGATCACCCCCTGGGAGGTGAGGGGAGCAGTGAGCAGCAGCGGTGGCCGCGCCCAGGAATAATTTTTGGTGATTTAACCCCCAATTCCAACCCTTGATGCTGACTGCCAAGCACGGAGGTAATGAGACCCATTTTTATAGTCTTTGGTATGACTCGGCCGGGGTTTGAACTCACAACCTACCGATCTCAGGGTGGACACTCTAACCACTAGGCCAAGCTTGGTGGTGGTGAGCTACATATACTTAAATATATACTTATACTTATACATATACAGTATATGTCTATACTTATACATACATACATACATACATACATATATATGCATATATACACACACATATATATATATATATATATATATATATATATATATATATATATATATATATATATATATATATATATATATATATATATGTGTGTATCATTTTAAAATCAAATTACCATAAATTCCGGACTATAAGCCACTTCTTTTTTCTTACACATATTTTAAAATGTGCCATTTTTTTTTTTTGGGTGAAAGGTGGAAGAAGTGTCTTGCACAAGGACACAACAGCAGTGAATAGGATGGCAGATGCTGGAATCAAACTAGGAACCCTTAAGTTTCTGGACGGATGCTCTGCCACTCCACCGCGATTAGCAACGATCGGGTGCGCTGGCTTTCTTTTCCAGGAAATAAGCAGTATCACCAGTTTGTGAGTTTATCGAACGGTGGTGGTCAATCGCGGTTTTTACGATCATTTTAATTTGAACGGGTAACACTAACCGTGAGGAGTTTTTACCGTGGTTTATCATTAACACCGTTTATTGTTACATGCCTAATACACACAGAGAAAATGTGTTTTTAACCAAACCGTTTAGATTTTGGCTCTATTGTTACGTAACGGTCAAGCTATCTAAAATAATACCACTCCTACAATGACTTTGTCAACCCGTCACTTGGCAGATAAATCTGGCAATTTCCTTATTTTTTCCAAGATGGCTGGTGGCAGGAGCTCTGTGATCTTGTGTCATCCTTTTGTGTTCCTGGTGTTTCCCTCTTGTTTTCATGTATTTTATTTAATTTTTTTGCCTTTTGGCTCGGGACCCTTCGGGGCTGTGCTACAAGGGGTGGCACTTTCGTGACTTCTGCTGTGCTTTTTTGTGGGCTTCTGGATCTGCCCCCCGGGAGCCTTTTGGCCGTGGGGACCAGCTGCTGGGTCTCTGCCACACCGGAGTCTGTTTGGAGAGACTGGAGGAGATGCGGATGAAGAGACAGGGCTACAGAGCTGGCGCTGGGACGGATGGGCTTCATAGTGTCTCGGCTGAATGAGCGTGTATCGGACGCCTCGGTCTCCTTGGACGCATCCTCGCTCAGCCATGCGGACTGGACACTGGCCGGGAGTTGGTGGGGGGCTAAGGGTGGAGTCGGCTCTCTTGGTTGCTTTGTTGGGTCTGCTCCTGTCTCTGGCCATGCACCCGCACCCCAGCAGACGATGACGTGGAACACAGCAGAGGCCACCACAGTGTGTGTGGGTGTTGAAATTATTTTTTTGTTTGGTTGCTTGTTTGTGTGCGCAATGTATATTATTGGTTGATTATTCTTAGTTTTTCTTGTTGTTTTACTTTTGTGGCTGTGTGTAGAAGTGGCACTACAGGAGTGGCAGCTGGTTGCATCAGCTCGGCTCTTTTAATGCCTTTTGTGTTCTTTGATGTTTCCCTCTTACACACATGTGCTATGAGTTTTTCCCCCCCTTGGCCTCAGTCTGGACCCCCTCTCCAGTAGCCCAGGCTTAGACTGAATTCCCCCCCCCCCAGCATTTACCTGTTTTTCACCTTTTTTGTAAGGGGCACCGGATTTTGGCAGACCCGTCAGCGATTCTGTTCTGTCTACCTGTAATGTTTGTCTGCTCTTGAATGGGATTGTGCTGAAAATGTGAAAATCTTAATTTCCTCTCGGGGATTAATACAGTATTTTTGAATCTGATTTCTGATTGACAGCCGGACAACAATGAACCACTATCATGACAAAGCCAAACGGTTAGCAGAGTTGCAGTGTTGTTGGATGCCCAGGTCATTATTGATAATTACTGTATTTCACCTTCCACCTGCACACATCGGAACAAATTAGATACTTTTAAAAAAATGTTTTAAATGGAAATGTCCCAGTTTGTCTGCAGAAGTATTGTCGTCTATGCAAACCCCTTCACGACTAACTGCGTCAATATATCGCAAAATGACTATTATTGTCAAATATGGATCAATAACAAAACTGTTTAAGGCAAAGCTACCGATGAGGGGACAGTTAGTATTTCAAAATTATAACGATAACTATAAACTGCTGTTTATAAATGGTGTGCTATGTGGAATTATTGATACTTTGGGTACTTTGACCAAAGCATGTCTGAGACATTTAAAAAAAAAAATGGCATAACGTGTCTCCTAAGAATGAGTTTCTGTCTGACGCTGACAATCGATCTCCTAATTTCTCTCAGAGAAGTTCACAAAGCGGAATTGAACAGAGCCGGCCGGCCCAATTTGGTATTGATTCTAGACAATGTTTTTCTCCACCAAAAGACAAACCATGGAGATGTTCGAACAGTGTTGTCTTGCCAAGGATACAAACGAGTGGGAAAAGTAAAGATCTAAGATGCTGTGCAGTTTTTAACTGACAGTAACTTGTTTGTTCAGTGTCTCAAAACCTCTTGATGTGATTCATTTTCTGTACATGCATGTAAATTACATATGTGTTACCTCGGGCGGAAGCTCATCTGTCTTGAGTATCAGAGTATGATGTTGAGAGACTGAAGACATGTGGAAGTATGACACCAGCTCATTTATGGAGTTGAATTTCACCACCCAAATGAAATATTTTCCCGAACCATCACGAAGTATATTGAAATGCTCCACTCCTGTTCCACTCCTTAAAACAAACAAGGAAAAAAAGACATAAACATGAAAGACAGCTTAGTTTCAGACATGTGTTAGGCAAGACAATACACAAAGGAAATCTGCGGGCACCTCACGATTTGATTCAGACATTTGGGGTGATGATTCGATTCACAATCGATTCTCGATTCAACACGATTCTGGTAATATATTATTTGGTATATAAATGATTGTAAAACCTTTTCAAAACAGGCTACAAACGCTTCTCTTGGCTGCACACGTACGACTTATACGCACAGTGTAGGCCTAAAAAATACGTCTTTTTACAAATTCATTTAGAAAAATCTACAAATTACCATACCTGCCAACCCTCCCGATTTTCCCGGGAGACTCCCGAATTTCAGTGCCCCTCCCGAAAATCTCCCGGGGCAACCATTCTCCCAAATTTCTCCCGATTTCCACCCAGACAACAATATTGGGGACGTGCTTTAAAGACACTGCCTTTAGCGTCCTCTCTCACCTGAAACCATCACCCCTTAACAGCCGCATACTGTCCAGGCGTCCGCTTTTCCTCCATATAAACAGCGTACCGGCCCAGTCACATAATAATGTAGCGTTGGACGGGTTTAACAATGGTCTTTACTCAGAGATGTCAAGAAATGCTGACACGTTGTTTGATCTTTTAACTGGTTTAATGATAACACAAGGCATATTTGGTCAACAGCCATACATGTCACACTGAGGGTGGCCTTATAAACAACTTTAACACTGTTACAAATATGCGCCACACTGTGAACCCACACCAAACATGAATGACAAACACATTTCGGGAGAACATCCGCACCGTAACACAACATAAACACAACAGAACAAATACCCAGAATCCCTTGCAGCACTAACTCTTCCGGGACGCTACAATAACATCTACGGCTTTTGGAGCTCAGTGCACAACTGCACACACAACAAGAAGGAGCCGAAGCAGAAGAACGAAGAAGAGACATGGCGACGACGAGTAAGAAGAAGAAATACGCTTGCAAATTCCAAATAGATTGGAAAAAATAATTTCATTTCATTCATAAAAGCTCGAAGGGCAAGGGGTATGCTGCCTGCACCTCAACCTCACCCCCGCAACCACACGCCCCCAACACCCCCCGGCCCCCCCATCTCCCGAATTCGGAGGTCTCAAGGTTGGCAAGTATGCAAATTACAGAATGTTAATCAGTCGAGTAAAAGAAAATACTAAACTACAACCTAATCCCAGCTTTAGAATACTCAATAAAGACATTTACAAAGCAGTTGAGAAGACAAACAAAAACAATACTTATTAAAAACACTACTAAAATAAACAAAAAAACATTAAAAGCAATACTATTAATAATTATATCAATAATAGTTGTTTATTGTTCACCCAAAAATGAATTAGATTCGGAGTGAATGAAAATCCTGATTTGAATGTGAATCTATTTTCTGAGCACTTCTACTGTGGCTGTTCTGCACTGTACAATTATGGCTATCTCGGACTAAAAATGTACAAACGTAGCCTTTGTGGTGCATTTTCAGATGAAAAAATTATGGCGTCAAAAGGGTGCAAATGTCAAAACCACACTGCGTATGTTTGGCATCTCAATTTGCGCTCACGATGTGTCATTCTCTTTCTCCGCACAAGCAACGTTCCACCTTTTTACAGCCTTGAGAGTGGGCAGTGAATACACGGCGCAGCAACTGCTTGCCTTTGTGATTGGTCACTCAAACGCCTACTGGCTCCTGGTTAGAGCCAATCCGAGGGAGCCTGTAGTGTATCCCTTCTAAAGAAGATTAGAACAGTGTTTCTTTACCATAGGGCCTTGTCGCATTGTTGGTCCATGAGCGCCCTCTAAAGGGCGGCCAAAAAATATCAGATCCTCAGCAGCGATACTTAGTTGTAATACACTTTCCCACCACTTGTGGCAGCAATGACAGTCTCAAACAAACAGAAGAAGTCTGGAGCTAATGGAGAACTTTCTTAAGCAATAATTAAGACCAAAGTGGTGAATTAGTATTTCCATTTGCACTTTACTTTTATTGACACTTTAGTTTAAAACATATTCATTGTGTTTTATTATTAATTTAGTGCAATGGTTCTTAACCTGGGTTCGATTGAACCCTAGGGGTTCGGTGAGTCGGCCTCAGGGGTAAAGACACATCCGACTTATCTAAAATAAAAACTTCTCCCTATCGGCGTATTATGGATACCCCCAAACAATGTTCCCTCTAATTTTACATCTGATTTGCAGGTTTTTTGATTGATTGATTGAAACTTTTACTAGCAGATTGCAAAGGAAGACAATACATTATATGAAACAGTACAGTTTACACAGTACAGTACATATTCCGTACAATTGACCACTAAATGGTAACACCCGAATACGTTTTTCAACTTGTTTAAGTCGGGGTCCACGTTAATCAATTCATGATAATGTGTGTAAGGTGTGTAATTTGTTGTGAGTTGATGCACTGTGTTGGTTTTGTTCTTTGAACAAGGTGATGTTCATGCACGGTTCATTTTGTGCACCAGTAAAAAATGCTGCTGAGATGGGCTCCAGGACCCCCCCGCGACCCCGAACGGGACAAGCAGTAGAAAATGGATGGATGGATGAATTTTAGCACTAAATAATTGTATGTAAATTTATTTTTCATTAGTTATTTAGGCCTGGCTTAAGTCTAAGGTTTATCCATCCATCCATTTTCTACCGCTTATTCCCTTCGGGGTGGCTGAAGGCGCTGGAGCCTATCTCAGCTACAATCGGGCGGAAGGCGGGGTACACCCTGGACAAGTCGCCACCTCATCGCAGGGCCAACACAGATATACAGACAACATTCACACTCACATTCACACACTAGGGCCAATTTAGTGTTGCCAATCAACCTATCCCCAGGTGCATGTCTTTGGAGGTGGGAGGAAGCCAGAGTACCCGGAGGGAACCCACGCAGTCACGGGGAGAACATGCAAACTCCACACAGAAAGATCCCGAGACGGGATTGAACTGACGACTACTCAGGACCTTCATATTGTGTGTCAAATAAATAATAATATTTGTACCGTATTTTCCGCACTACAAGGCGCACCTAAAAACATCCAATTTTCTCAAAAGCTGACAGTGCGCCTTATAATCTGGTGCGCCTTATATATGGACCAATATTGAGCCACAACAGCCACAACAGGGGGAGTAGGCTCAGCCGGCGATGGAGGACTGTGGGGAGGCAGGGCCGGCAGACCGACAGCAAGGTGTGCCCCGCCAGGGCCGACTCCGAGATGGCGGCGAGGAGGCGTGGCCGGCAGTCCGACAGCGAGGCAGGGCACAACGGAGCCCGCTCCAAGATGGCGCCGAGCAGCGAGGCGGGGCGCGCCGGGTTTTACGCCGCGAACCTCAGGTGCGGGAATCGCCCGGCTGGGCACAATTAAGTAATCCCCTCTCAGTGTGTAAAAGGGCGACAGCAGAGAACGACGGGGCAGAAAGAGTTGGAGAGCAAGTGGTGCATGAGGAGCACACACGACAAAGAGCGAGAGACAGACGACGCCGGGGACGGCTGAAAAGCGACCGGAAGAGCGAGTGGTTTGAGAGGCGAGAGCTGAAAAGCAACCCGACCTGAACTGAGTATTATTTGAAAAAATAACCAAAGTCAAACTATGCTCGAAGTGATGTCTGTGCTTGGTGGTCCTGAGAACCCGGACAGCCAGGAACTGTCACAAAGCGTTTATCATGTTGTTCTCACCAGTTCCTGGTCAAACTGTCCCAACTTGTCGGATTATATTCTCAGCCATCTACTTTCCAGGTGAGAGGCATGATTTTATGATCTACAATAAACTTACAGGAAGCAGGGAAGCGAGGAAACAGCAGACCACTCGATGATGATAAACATTGGCACACAAGCTTGTGACCCCGGCGCTGCTATAAATAGTTTGTCTGCGTTTATAATAACAATTTCACTAATACTAGGTTATTATTCAAGTCACATGTAAATGGAGTATTGTTGGCGCTTTTTGAATGGTTATTTATTGGATTTTATAGGCGGAATAGTGGAGCTCCCACTGGCTTCGCTGTAAGTGCACTTTTATTTACTATTATTTAATATTTAGAGTGCATTTTTACAAATCCGTCCGTCATCATGTATTTCATAATTGTGAACGATAGGCAAAATTTCATCCATCCATTTTCTACCGCTTGTCCCTTTCAGGGTCGCTGGAGCCTATCTCAACAGCAAAATTCCAAAAAAAGTGCAGTTCCACTTTAAGCGCAAAAATTATGACAAAAGCAGTGAAGCTGTAATTTCATTTGCACTTACATTTTATTGACAGTCGAGTTAACACACATATTCATTATTAATTTAAATTAATTATTTTATGTACATTTATGTACAAGCTGTAGAAAATTGATGGATGGATAATAGAGATGATAAATGCATTAAAATGTAATATCGGAAATTATCGGTATCGTTTTTTTTATTATCGGTATTGTTTTTTTAATTTTAATTTTTTTTATTAAATCAACATAAAAAACACAAGATACACTTACAATTAGTGCACCAACCCAAAAAACCTCCCTCCCCCATTTACACTCATTCACACAAAAGGGTTGTTTCTTTCTGTTATTAATATTCTGGTTCCTACATTATATATCAATATATATCAATACAGTCTGCAAGGGATACAGTCCGTAAGCACACATGATTGTGCGTGCTGCTGGTCCACTAATAGTACCAGAGGTGGGTAGAGTATCCAGAAATTGTACTCAAGTAAGAGTACTGTTACTTTAGAGATTTATTACTCAAGTAAAAGTAAGGAGTAGTCACCCAAATATTTACTTGAGTAAAAGTAAAAAGTATGTTGTGAAAAAACTACTCAAGTACTGAGTAACTGATGAGTAACATATACACACACACACACACATATATATATATATATATGCACACACACACACATATATATATACACATATATATATATATACACATATATATATATATACATACATTGATATATACAGTATATAATTTATATTTATTTATTTTGCCGTTTTTGTTTACATGTTAAAGGTGTTTTAATGAATACACATGCATGTTTAACACATATAGATTCATTTCTTTCATGAAAACAAGAATATAAGTTGGTGTATTACCTGATTCTGATGACTGGCATTGATTGTAATCAGACAGTAGTGCTGGTAACGTCCACGTTTTCAAATGGAGGAGAAAAAAAGTTCCTCCTTTCTGTCTAATACCACATGAAAGTGGTTGGTTTTGGCTTCTTAGTCGTCCAGCTTCCATATTCGTTTTTATACACTTTACAAGAAATACATTGGCGGCAAACTCCGTAGCTTGCTAGCTTGCTAGCTTGTTTGCGCTGGCTTTCGGAGACTCTTATTTTGAAAGCGCAGGCGCGATGGAGCGGCACTTTTACTGTGAAGACAGGAACTGTGCAGTCAGTCTTTAGGCTTTTGACGTGATGTACGGTTGAAACAAAAAAGGGTATTTTTCCTTCCTTTAGATTGCACAGTACAGTACATATTCCGTACAATTGACCACTAAATGGTAACACCCCAATAAGTTTTTCAACTTGTTTAAGTCAGGTCATGTGACCACCTGGCTCTGTTTGATTGGTCCAACGTCACCGGTGACTGCATCTGATTGGTGGAACGGAGTGAACGTCACCAGTGACTGTATTTGTTGAAACACTATGGAGGTCTGTCTGACAAACCAAAACAAACAAAGCGTGCATTAACAGATCGATAAAAATTAGTAGCGAGTAGCGAGCTGAATGTAGATAAAAGTAGCGGAGTAAAAGTAGCGTTTCTTCTCTTTAAATATACTCAAGTAAAAGTAAAAGTATGTTGCATTAAAACTACTCTTAGAAGTACAATTTATCCCAAAAGTTACTCAAGTAGATGTAACGGAGTAAATGTAGCGCGTTACTACCCACCTCTGAATAGTACTAACCTTTAACAGTTAATTTTACTAATTTTCATTAATTACTAGTTTCTATGTAACTGTTTTTATATTGTTTTACTTTTTTTTTTATTCAAGAAAATGTTTTTCATTTATTTACCTTATGTTATTTTATTAATATTAATATAATTTTTAATATTTTTATTTTATTTATATTTTTTAAAAGTACCTTATCTTCACCATACCTGGTTGTCCAAATTAGGCATAATAATGTGTTAATTCCACTACTGTATATATCGGTTGATATCGGTATCGGTTGATATCGGTATCTGTAATTAAAGAGTTGGACAATATCGGAATATCGGATATCGGCAAAAAGCCATTATCGGACATTCCTAATGGATAACATAAAATCTATAAGTTAGACCAGTGGTCACCAACCTTTTCGAGCCCAAGATCCCTGGTCTCAGCCAAAAACCAAAGCAAGATCTACCCATGCGTCAACTATAATATATAAATATATGTATATACATATAAATATATGTATATATATATATATATATATATATATATATATATATATAAATATATATATATATATATATATATGTATATTTAAAGACAGTTCAGTTCAGTTTCAGTTCATTTCAAACATGCATAAAATACAATTACAATGTAATGCATCACACATTTCCAGTTGCTTCATTATAGCACGTTCAAAAAAGAGTAGGAAGAAGCAGAGCTTATTTAATCATACCCCTCTTCATATCATAACAGTTTTATTCCATTTTATTGTCTTGTGTTTGTAATAGAACAGTGAATAAATAAATAAATAATAAATACATACATTTACCATAAGTATGTACACAATATTAATTACATAAATAATCTTTATCTCATCTTCAAACAAAGCTTTGTCTTGTTATTATTGGCTGAGGTATACGTTTAGTTTTTTGGTCATTGTGCTTCTTGCTGTTTTGTTTTTGTTTGTTCCATATGTGACCCAAGTCACATGGTATTCTTAGGTCCGTGCCGGAATAGTAAAATCGGCTGTTCACCAAAAAACGGGGTAGCCCTTCTTCAGCTGCCGCCTTGTTTTATCATATATTACTGCTTTTGCACGTGTCAATGTTTACCTTTGTATATAAATCAAGACAAAATCCGTACTTTGGAGCAATGTTCACGGACTCTATTGGCTTGTCAGCTTCCCGTCGCTGGCGAGCGATGATGGTCTTGGTTGAGAGATGAGTTTGATGTTGGATGCTGAAAAATGTCCGATGCTTTGTTGCAGCTCGATGATTCTAGTGCACTTCATGCGTCAAGCGAGAGGGTGTGGCCGTGGTGTCAGGAGTGGCAGGAAGTGGGGCTTAACAGAGAGAGGCATAAACATGTGGGTGTGTTCAGGGGTAAAAATGTGTGCCTGTTGGCAGGTCTGTTGGTCATATTAATAATCATACTAATATATTTTTTCCGTGATAGACCGGTAGGGTCCCAAAGATCGACTGGTCGATCACGATCGGCGGTTTGGTGAGCCATTAGTTAGACAATTTGTGCTGCACGAACCAGCACAAATGTAGCACAAGCAAGTGGGACAAGTTTGGGGAGATTTTGACAAGGTAGCGGGGTTGTATGACGTCACTATTCAGAAAATGTATTTTAGAATAACTTAAAACCATAATGGCACGAACAAAAAATGTTTACAGCACAAACAAATGGCAGTATTTTTTTAAATTTGCAATGATAAGGGGGCCATATTCAGGTCTACCAAAAAGGAAGTGATAAAATGGATGTAAGACCTTGAAGTGTACTCTGAATCAGACTTTTTCACCTAGTTAAATGGAGACCTGAGACTCTGTGATGTGACGCAACCTCACGCAAGTCCTTTCTTCAACAATGATTACTGCGTGGGTGAGTAGAGTATTCAAGGTTCCCTGCACAGAATTGGGCTTCATTCTAAGGATGTTTGTTTGTGTGTGTTATGTGCCTCGGTTTGTGGAAAAGGAGAAAGAGGGGAAATATGAAGTCACAATTCCAACAGATAAAACACAACCGCCTGGAGTTTATTATTTTAATCCCTTCAGCCCATCGGCAAACTTGCGCAGCGAGCCTTTAAAAATGCAGTGGAATGTCAACCATTATTTTGTTTCAACCTTTAACCACTGTCATGCGCAGGAATGAAACGGTATGCATCATACTGGTAAGCCCTGACTTACTTTTTTAAAATGTCATTTTCACTACTGCCAGGAGGTGGTGTGTTTTTGTGGCCTGTCTGTTAATTAGTGAGTCGATTAGAGTTAAAGTTAAAAAAAAAGTACCACTGATAGTCACACACACACTAGGTGTGGTGAAGTTGCCCTCTGCATTTGACCCATCCCCCTTGTTCCACCCCCTGGGAGGTGAGGGGAGCAGTGAGCAGCAGCTGTGGCCGCGCTCAGGAATCATTTGGTGATTTAACCCCCAATTCCAACCCTTGATGCTGAGTGTCAAGCAGGGAGGTAATGGGTCCCATTTTTATAGTCTTTGGTATGACTCGGCCGGGGTTTGAACTCACAACCTACCGATCTCAGGGCGGACACTCTAACCACAAGGCCACTGAGCTATGTGGTTATTAGTTAGTTAGTTAATTAATATTATATTATATTAATTAATTAGTAACTTTAGTCAGTGCTACAGTGGGGATTCATGTGGCCCAATGCTTGGGAGAGGAAGGTGAGGGGTTAATCACTTTGCAATGCAGTTTGCTGAAAATGATGGAAAGTGCCACTGTACACAGCAACAAACGCTGTGGTCAGCATTGGAATTTGCCACAAAACACATTTTAAAATATGCAACACTCTACTGCCGTTAGGCGGCTAAAGTGGATAGAGCAAAATCATCACGCTTCATGTGTCAGGTAAATTGCGACGAAAGGGGTCATATGAATTATTAATTATTATTATAATTAGGCAAGGCAAGGCAACTTTATTTGTATAGCACTTTTCATACACAAGGCAGACTCAAAGTGCTTCACAGACCACAAAGTGAAATGAAAGAAAATAAAAGCAAAATTAAAATGCAGACAATAAAAATAAAAACAGTGTCGACGTTAAAAGATTAAAAGATTGAGCTGAAAGCTAAGGTGAACATAAAAGTTTTCAGTCTAGTTTTAAAAGTAGTCAGAGTTTCTGAGATCTTCAGGAAGTTTATTCCAGCTATTTGTTGCATAGTGACTGAATGATGCTCTCCCTTGATTTGAGCTTACTCTGGGAACCGCTAACAGATTGGTCTCAGAAGATCTTAGTGATCTAGAGGGCTTATATAGTGGGAGCATATCAGTGATATACTTCGGCCCTAGACCATGTAGTGATTTATATGTGAGCAGGAGGATTTTGAAATAAATTCTCTAATGTACAGGGAGCCAATGTAAGGATTTAAGAATTGGTGTAATGTGCTCACATTATTTGGTCTTTGTTAGAACTCTAGCAGCAGCGTTCTGAACAAGCTGTAGCTGCCTGACAGTTTTTTTGGGAAGACCTGCAAGGAGACCATTTCAATAGTCTAGCCCATGGGTGCTCACACTTTTTCTGCAGGCGAGCTACTTTTCAATTGATCAAGTCGTGGGGATCTACCTCATTCATATATATAATTTATATTTACTTATTTATGAAATATGTTTTTGTTAACAAGTTAAAGGTGTTTAATGATAATGCAAGCATGTTTAACACATATAGTTAATATTGTTAATAAATTAAAGGTGTTTAATGATAATACAAGAATCAGGGGTGCTCACACTTTTTCTGCATGCAAGCTACTTATAAAATGATCAAGTCAAAATGATGTACCTACTACAAAAATGCAAAACATATATTTTGTCACGACTTGATCTTGGGAGTTTGCTTTTCCAGGATGCAACGGAAAGTTGGCACGGGCGAGACGGGAATGGAGGTACATGATTTATTTATATTTATCAAAAAAAGGAATAAATGAAAGCGCGCACAGTGGCGGAGAATAAACTATGAAAAACAAAAAAGACTATAAACATGGAACCAAAACTTACTGTGACAAGGGACATGAAGCAGGATCATAGAGGAATGGACAGAGCATAAATGTGGTGCGAGGTCGTCAGAAAGACGAACTGAAAAACACTGAACTTAAATACTACAGACATGATTAACGAAAACAGGTGCGTGACTCAAGACGTGAAACAGGTGCGTGACGTGACAGGTGAAAACTAATGGGTAACTATGGTGACAAGACAAGGGAGTGAAAAGCCAGAAACTAAACAAAACATGACTTAAAACAAAACATGATGATTACACAGACATGACAGAGCCCCTCCCTAAAGGACAGATACCAGATGTCCATAAAAAAAATAACAAGAGTCATGGGAGGGCGGGAGGGGGACATGGCGGTGGGTCACCAGACCACGTGTCCCCGTAACCACCGGGGCAGAGTTAGGTGGCGACGGCGAGTGGAACGCCGCTGCAGCAGGCGAGGCGGGCGCCCAGGGAATGGCCACATTCGTGGCCGACTGGGAGGTGGGCGCACTTGGCGTGGCGGGCGACCAGGTAGCGGCCATATCCGTGGTCGACGAGGAGGGAGGCGCGTCGTCATCGTGGCAGACGTGGCTTGGCGTGGTGAGTCAGGCGGCGAAGCTCGGCGTGGCGCGTCAGGCGGCGAAGCTCGACGTGGCGCGTCAGGCGGCGAAGCTCGACGTGGGTCTTGGTCTTGGCGTGGGTCTTGGTCTTGGCATGGCGGGTCTTGGTCTTGGCATGGCGGGTCTTGGTCTTGGCATGGCGGGTCTTGGTCTTGGTCTTGGCATGGCGGGTCTTGGTCTTGGTCTTGGCATGGCGGGTCTTGGTCTTGGTCTAGGTCTTGGCATGGCGGGTCTTGGTCTTGGTCTTTGCATGGCGGGTCTTGGTCTTGGTCTTGGCATGGCGGGTCTTGGTCTTGGTCTTGGCATGGCGGGTCTTGGTCTAGGTCTTGGCATGGCGGGTCTTGGTCTTGGTCTTGGCATGGCGGGTCTTGGTCTTGGTCTTGGCATGGCGGGTCTTGGTCTTGGTCTTGGCATGGCGGGTCTTGGTCTAGGTAGTGCTTGGCGGCGTGGAGCTGGTACCGGAGCTTGGCATGATGCGGCTAGGCGTGGTGCGGGTACTGGAGTCTGCCGTGGAACTTGGCGTGGTGGAGCTGGTGCTAGCCTTGGTGCGGCAACAGGTGCAGCGACTGGTGCTAGCTGAGGAGCTAGCCTTGGAGCAGGTGGAGGTGGCCTAGCTGGGGGTTGCGGCTTGGCAGGTCGGAAGACTGGTGAGGGCGGTCGTGCTGGAGGCTGTGGCTTGACGGGTCGGTAGACTGGTGAGGGCGGTCGTGCTGGAGGCTGTGGCTTGACAGGTCGGTAGACTGGTGGTGGCGGCCGTGAGGGAGGCTGTGGCTTGGCATGGTGATGCCGAGTCACCCCACCAACACAGCTCCCGACCCCAGCCCCCCCCTCAAGGGGCGGATACCAGACGCGCTCCCTGCGGTCTGGAACTCTCTGTAGGGGTGGGCGGAGGAGGGCAGAAACTTCCCCATTAAATTGTCCAAATTGTCTTTCTTGTATCTGGGATTGAGTGGGTGAAAAAAAATTGTTTTGTGTCTTGGGTGTGGCTTGAGTCCTGGGGAGCGGGGAATCAAAAGAAAAAGAATTCAGAAAAAAAAAATCCTGGTTTTTGACGTCATCAGAGCGAAGCCGGGCTTGCTGCTGCTTGCTTCCGCCCGGAGGGGGAGGGGCATGTGAGAGCGGCGTGTCCTGCAGGCTCGCGGAAGTTCTTCCTGACGTCCTTCGTCTTTGGCGGCGCTTCCGTGGCTGAGGTGACGCTGTGTCGTCCTGGGACCAAATGAAGTCTCTATACTCCATGGAGGAGTAGCGCCGCGTTTCCTCCTCCATCGCGCATAGGACCGCCCAAGAAGCCTCGTCGAAAATGTCCAACTCAGGTGCGGAAAAGCGGGTCTGCTGACGACCTACTGTCACGACTTGATCTTGGGAGTTTGCTTTTCCAGGATGCAACGGAAAGTTGGCACGGGCGAGACGGGAATGGAGGTACATGATTTATTTATATTTATCAAAAAAAGGAATAAATGAAAGCGCGCACAGTGGCGGAGAATAAACTATGAAAAACAAAAAAGACTATAAACATGGAACCAAAACTTACTGTGACAAGGGACATGAAGCAGGATCATAGAGGAATGGACAGAGCATAAATGTGGTGCGAGGTCGTCAGAAAGACGAACTGAAAAACACTGAACTTAAATACTACAGACATGATTAACGAAAACAGGTGCGTGACTCAAGACGTGAAACAGGTGCGTGACGTGACAGGTGAAAACTAATGGGTAACTATGGTGACAAGACAAGGGAGTGAAAAGCCAGAAACTAAACAAAACATGACTTAAAACAAAACATGATGATTACACAGACATGACATATTTATTTCTAAATATATTGAGGATTCTTTATATCAACAATGTATGTTGATGTACATGCATAACCGCATGAGCCAATATTGCACAACACAACACAATTAACTATGTACATTTTTTGTCATTACCCGAGTTTACTCTGATGACTTGCACTGAATTGAATCAGTCAGGGATGCATAGTCCGGACAGTAGCTGCTGACAGCCAGCCTCAAGCACACTTCCAAATGTTCATCAGTCATGGTGGAACGGTACTTGGACTTAATGATCTTCATGTGGGAAAAGGCTGACTCACATAAATAAGTGGAGCCGAATAATGCAGTCAAGGAGGTAGCACATTTCCTGATGTTGGGGTACTTTACCTCTGTGAGTAAGTTCCAGAACTGTCCATGAGCTCTGGACTTCAGCTCAATGTCGGCTTGCAGTGTCAAAATTTCATCTTCCACTCCAGAAGAGTTCAGGTGAAATAGTGTTGCAATTTGTGATGCGAGGGAATCAACCTCAGCATTTTCCCGAAAAGGATAGCACATGAATGTAGCGACTTGCTCGAGCAAAGAAAAGTCTTGAAAGCGTTTGTCAAACTCTGACAGACAATTGTCAATCTGCTCTGTGTAGCGTGCACTGTCAAGTTGCACACAGGCCTTCCCTTGCATTTCCAGCTCTGACGCCAGGTTCTGGAAGTTTGCCAAATCATGGCGCTGCAGCTTTGAGGAGAGATGTTTCATCTTTTGTTTGAAAGCACTAACTGAGCTGATCATATTGATCACTGTTTTGTCTTTTCCTTGCAGCTCTAGATTAAGATCATTCAACATGTTGGTCAGATCGGTTAAAAATGCCAAGTCTAACAGCCACTGACCGTCATTTAGTTGCGTGTATTCTGCATGTCCAGCTGCTACACGGAAAAACTCCTTAATCTCTGGACAGAGCTCTCAAAATCTTTGCAGGAATTTCCCTCGACTAAGCCATCTCACGTCAGTGTACAGCAACAACTCAGAGTGGTCGCAGTCAGCCTTCTCCAGATGTGCACGAAATAACCGTCTTTGAAGAGATCTGGCGCGAATAGAACAGGCGATCTTCATTGCAACATCCATGATCTCCTTCATGTTGAGCATTTTAGCGCATAACGCTTGTTGGTGGATTATGCAATAGTAATTTAGGAAGTCCGGGAAATCATCGTCCTGCCTGCACTTGGCAATAAATCCATTCAAGCGGCCAATCATTGCGGGAGCTCCATCCGTGGTGATAGACATCAGTTTGTACACTGGGAGCTGAGTTTTCTCCATAAAGTTTTTAAACGACAGAAATATGTCCTCTCCTCGCGTCTGTTCTTTCATGGGCAGTAATGTTAATAGCTCTTATTTTGTAGTGATATCACTAAACACCATACGGATGAAAATGCACATCTGGGCTGTGTCACTCACGTCCGTAGATTCGTCCAACTGCAGTGAGAAACACTCGCAATCTCCGATGTCCGTCCAAAGTTGCTGGGTTAAATCCTCAGCCATGGCTTCACAGCGCCGTGTAACTGTACATCTTGGCAGCTGGAGAGCTTTGATCGAAGATAATATTTCTGCCTTATTTTTAAAGTCTCGGAACAATGAGTCAGCTGCTTCAACGAATGCCTCCTTTACCATCTCTCCGTCTTGGAAGGACTTCTTGTTATTAACGATGATGTGACTCACCTGGAATGATGCTTCGGTGGCGACTTTCGCTTTTGAAGTTTGTTGTGTGAAAAAGGACTGCTGTCCGGACAACTGGGATTTCAGTTCCTTCACCTTTCTCTTTCTCAGCTCGCTTTTCAGCGGGAAGTCGGTGTCGTATTTTCCATGAATAGTCCGAAAATGCCGCTCCACATTTCCCTTCTTTGGTATTGCGATGGCAGATTGGCAGGTGAGGCAAACGCACTTCGAAAATGTCATCGTGAAAAAAAAGTCCTCCTCCCATTCCGTATGAAAGTGATACGTTTTTGTCTTCTTACTTGGTCCAGCTCCGCCACTCATTTTTATACACTTAAGAGAAAAAACCGAGGGCTGAAAATTGGCGGTAACTTGCTGACAAGCTTGTTAGCTTTGCTGCATGAGCGCTGTTGTTTGCGCATGCGCAGTGACCTAAGTGTCAGAAAAACGAAGATGTCATCTGACTGGCTGCCCTGTTTATCAATCAAAAGACAGGGTGGATGATAGGCTGGCGTCAATTTGCACTAGGTTAAAAAATAATAATTTTGCATTACATTAAAAAAAAAAAAAATTATTATTATTTTTTTTTTAAATGTAATGCGATCTACCAATACTACCTTTGCGATCGACTGGTAGATCGCGATCGACGTATTGAGCACCCCTGGTCTAGCCTACTGGTAATAAAGGCATGTACAAGTTTTTCTAAGTCTTGAGCTGACATGAGCCCTCTAAGTCTTGTTACATTTTTGAGGTGATAGTAGGCCGATTTTGTTACTGATTTGATGTGACTGTCGAAATGTAAATCAGAATCTAAATTAACCTCAAGATTTCTGGCTTTATTTGAGGTTTTTCAGGGACAGTGTTTGAAGGTGTTGGATGACTTTACACCTTTCTTTTTTAGCACGAATTGATTAACGTGGACCCCGACTTAAACAAGTTGAAAAACTTATTGGGGTGCTACCATTTAGTGGTCAATTGTACGGAATATGTACTGTACTGTGCAATCTACTAATAAAAAGTTTCAATTCAATGAATCCCATTTCTACTGTTCGACGGTACGCTAACACATGGTTGAAGCACTTTGGAGTGTTCAGAAAAAAAAATCCTGTGGCATCCTCCCCTTGTGCTTGCAATTGGGTTTCTTACTCCAATTTGCCTCCAAATTCCAAAAAACATTAGGTTAATTGGGAACTCTAAACTGTCCATAGCTGTGAATATATGAGTAAATGTTTTTTTTGCTTCATGTGAGTGACTGGGGACAAGGTCAATGTGTACATTGCCTTCCACCCAAAGTCAGCTGGGATAGGCTCCAGTTCACACTTGACCCTGAACTGGATAAATGGTAAGAAAGGAATTAATTATTTTATAATACCCTGAGAGAAAGTACAATGTACACTGTGCTGTATAAATTTGCACAAAACTCAAAGAGGCATGGTGACTCTGGTTACAAATCCAATGCCTTCTTTAGACAGGAAAGTCGTTGAAACTTATTCACATTTATAATTGTTATATAATATTCTGTGTGGGTTTTAGAGGCTTTAGTGTCATTGAAAGGAGCACTGACTTGACAGAGAGCTTGAGGGATCCCGGTGAGTGCTTGCTTTCTCGTACAAGAAAGTTTCCATTGCGAGGCATGGCCTTAAGTATTTCCTCAGCTTCGGCTTCGTCAACTTTCCCAAGGAACCATCTGTAATAAACAAAATATAGGAAAAGAAATGTCCAGTATTTAAGAAAGCGGTAGCATTGATACCAATTGACAAAATGATTGCTTTTATAATGCTGTATTTCCATTAACAATTTTGCAATTAATAGAGAAGACTTGGTCCAGTGCTTACAAGGAAACCTGTACACGCTAATAATTCAATACAAGAGCTGGATAAACAATCGTGTGATTACAATGATTAGATTGACACTAGTACATGTCTATACAATAAATTAGTCCAATTTCTCAAATAAGCTTCCTACAACCCATGGAAACACCTTAATCCGATCGTGTTCGGTTTGTGAAAAGTCGGACTAACACACCTGGATTATGCGATTGGAAACCCGATCTCTCAACCACCGGAGAGGACCCTTCGTATTGCGCATGCGCCAATACCAACGCGCAGGATACAACTCGAAAGTAGATACCATTCAATAACAACAGCAACAATTGTAATGCTAGCCTTTAAATAGACCCCCCTTTTGGACGAGTTGATCTGCCGTCTCTTTTTCAGCTTTGGCCCCACTCTCCTGCGTGGAGAGGTTATTAGGTGACCACAGATGAATCGCTAGCTGTTCAAAGTCGGGACCCGGGGTTGACAGTCTTTTCCTTCGGATTTAAAACTCCTTCCATTAATCCACAGAACTTTATGAATAAACTTCGAGACATTCAAAAGTTTTGTTTCCAGGATTTTCGTCCAAGAATGACTTTGAAAAAACGGTGTCCAACTTTATACATTCTTGGTAGTGGCATCATGTCCGTAGCACAATCCAAGATTATTTCTTGATGCTGTCTGCTATCTAACATCAGCATAGCCATTAAGACGCAAAATGTGTAATCTGTGCCAATATTACAGCGGTCATCACTTAAAACGAAATGTAAATATCCTCAATTCCTAGTGTGACGTTATAGGTCCACCGGAAAAGTAATTCTGTCCTCCGTGCTAAAATGAAATAAGATCCCCCCCCCAGTGTACGGGAGACACATGAAGTATGACCAATAGTCGCATATGAGAGTGTGCATGGACACTTGGACTTTTCACGTACAGGTGTGAAAATACAAAAAAATTCTATATTTGAGAAATCAGACTAATTTAGTGCATGGAAACATAGTGACTGCTGAAAAAAGATGTTTATTACAGTTCAACAGTTCACGATTCAATTTGATTCAGATTCTTGTGGTGACAACTCAATCAAAGAATCAATTCTGGATTTAACAAGCGCGGCCACCGCTGCTGCTCACTGCTCCCCTCACCTCCCAGAGGGTGGAACAATTGGATGGGTCGAATGCAGAGAGTAATTTCACCACACCTAGTGTGTGTGTGACTATCAGTGGTACTTTAACTTTAACACATTTTAAAATGAAAGAGATTCTGGTCATTATTCTGTGTATAAACACTTTTCCAAAACAAACTATAACCTGCTCCCCAAGAATGTACAACAATTCTTCTCATCAAAAAAAAGGGGAAATATAACCTTAGAGGAAAATCAAATTTAAAACATTTGTATGCCCGTACAACACTTAAAACCTTTAGCATATCCGTCCGTATGTAGAATTAAATTATGGAATGGATTAACTAAAGAAATCAAACAAAGCACCAATATGATTCAGTTTAAGAGACTGTTCAAACTACAAGTGTTCACAAAGTACACAGAACAATAACTATGAACATCTTGACCCCCCTTTTTTTTTTTTTTGGAGGTAAAGATTATTTATGTATTTAATATTTGTTTAATGCCATCCATCCATGACTATGGTATATTATTTATTTATTATTTATTCACTGTTTTGTTACAGAGAACAAGGAAATGGGATAAAAATGCTATGGTATGAAAAGGGGTAGGATTAAACGAGCTCAGCTTCTTCCTACTCCTTTTCGGATGTGCTGTGTTACGTCTGCGGGGACGCATAGCTGCGCTGGAAAAGTTCCTTCCAATACAGACGACAAGCAGGTGCGGCGTGCAGGTAAGATTTAAGGTTTTAATTATTTTAAGGCAGGATCAAAAATACAAACTGAGGATACTAGCAAGCATGGAGCTAAAAAACACAAAATGTCACCAAGGGTGAAAATACAAGGAATGCTAGTGCGTACAAACTTACTACAGCGAGGAGAAAAAACAGGAGAACGTAAATGTTGCCTAAAGCAAACATTGACCCAGCAACTACTGCTGGGTGACAGGAAACTATAAAGGGGAGTGATTAACCAAAACACCTGGTGAGAACACTAATTGCAAAACTAAGACAGGTGAGGAGAATCAGTGCCCATGGAAACCAACAGTAAACAGGGAAAGAGGGTGCACCCAGGAAACAGACTAAAACAGAAACATTACCAACATAAATCATGTCATGATCCGGGTAACGGATCATGACATGCTGCAATGAAACAACTGGAAATATGTGAAGCATTACATTGCATCGTATGCATGTTCGAAATAAACTGAAACTGAACTGAACTGAAAAAAGAAAAAACAGGTTGCTGCAGGGTTTCTCAAATAGGACTACAATGTGGGACGCGCAAATTTTCGGTACTTATGCAGATCCCAAATATACATCAGCAAATACCAATAGGTAAGAAAAGTAGGTTTTGCATAATATTGTGAAACAATATGACAGATAAGATGACTCTTAATAAGTGCCATTTTGGGGTCCTTATACACACACCACAATAATACCAGTATGTTGAAGCACAGTACGCCTAACTACGATAGCCGTAATGCCCCTGAAATCCATCAAGCAGTGCGGCTTCGTACTAAAAGTTGTACTAAAATATTTTGACTGACTTCTGAGCACTGTGTGTAATGTTCTATATTCTCAATAAAACATCAACGTTTTGGGCTTGCTTGCCAGCATTATTTATTGAAAAGGCAACAGCTTGCAGGCATCACACGTATCTTTTATGTGTGATTGTCTTCCATCGGTCACATTTATCATCACACCATGTACCAAATAAAATTGCTTCGAGGTCAGTAAGCACAACCAGAATTAATATTTCCAATACGTGCACCAGGTTATAAGACAAACTAGGGCTGGGCGATACATCTAATATACTCGATATATTGCGGGTTTGTCTCTGTGCGATGTAGAAAATTACTATATTGTGAGTATACGTTCTCACGCAGTTGTTTTTAGCTGCGGGCATTACACTTCAGGCTTTTCTCACTCTTTCTTGTCTCTCCTTCTCACAGAGAGATAAAACAAGCGCACCTTGTTACATACGTCACATACTGTCGCACGTGCAACGTCATACGCCCTCGCCGAGCAGAGAGGTAGCAGAGAGGAATGTATCATAGGTAAAGTTAACTGTGGCAGCTAACTTCTGTGGCAAGTGGTGCAAGCGGAGCGGTGCAAGTGGTAATACGAGAGAGAGAAGGTGCCAATCTGGTAACAAATGAAGGGAGAATTAATTTCCAAGCAAAACAGCACGTTTTGCTTAGGAATCACCGCCAAACATCGTCTGGCGGTGGTTTGGCTTCAAGCGGGAAGATGTTGAGCAGACAACCGTAATATGTCAAGTATGCGGCAAAAGCGTTGCTACAAAAAGCAGCAGCACTACTAATTAGTAGCTTCTTTTGAAAAGTCACCCGCTAGAGAATGAAGAGTGCTTGAAACTCCGCATGTCAAAATCTCGGCTGGTGCCACACCAACAAAATGCCGAAGCAACCAGCACTGACCCAATTGAGCCTGGTGTCTTCCATTTCCACATCAACACCGTATGAAAAAAATAGTCAAAAACAGGAGATAACGTCCGCAGTAACCTACCACATAGCGAAGGACATACACTATTTAATTTCCTATTATGCAGCTAATTTTTATTTGACAGTTATTGAAATATCTTGTGTGACATCATGCACAAAAGTGCACTTTATTTGTTTTAAACTATTGTAGTGGTGTTCTGTACAAAAAGTGCACTTTCATTTAGTGTTGTTTTGATATGTCATTTTAGTGACATCATGCACAAAAGTGCACTAATAGCTTGTTTTAAAATGTCTCTGACAATCTTGTACTTTCTGTTTTGAAATGACATGAATGTTTGTGCCACTGCTTAATAACTGTTTAATAAATATAGTTGTGGTCAATTGACTTAGTTGTGATTTCCCTGAATGAGCATATATTAATGCAGTATGAAGAAGAATGTTTTAATGTAGACACATAGAATCATCATACTGCTGTGATTATATGCATCAAGTGTTCATTCAAGGCTAAGGCAAAATATCAAGATATATATCGTGTATCGTGACATGGCCTAAAAATATCGAGATATTAATAAAAGGCCATATTGCGCAGCCCTAAAATAAATTGTCCTATTTTGAGTAAATGAAAGGACATTAAGTGCGCCGACACACAGGAACAGCCGGAAGTACGACAAACCAGACATAGACTTTAAATTCACCATAACTACAGTGGGAAATGAGTGTTTTTATGCCATTTTGCAGCATCCTGTCTCTGTGAGATGTGTTTACTGCAATACAAAGAATGCACAGATCCCAGCTTAACATTGAAGAAGAGTAAAAAGTAGCAATATCAATTTTAAAGCCCAGATTTAAAAAGAATGTGCAGCGCAAAAGGGCTCACTGCAGCCACAAGCAGAATCAGCTCATTGTGTTGTTGTTATTTTTGTAGGATATCTTTTGTGCATCTGGCAGAGTGATGGCAAATTGCATCTCAGGGCATTCAGTCAATCGCAACTGGACTGTTTCGTTTGTCTTAAAAGACGGTGCGCCTCTCATCCGAGTAGACTTCATCAGTTCATGCTCATAGACTTAGATTGGCCAGATCTAGTCTTAGACTTAGATTGTTCAGATCTAACCCAGCAGCTGGTGTGAATACCTCAGTAGGCTTCATCATTTCATGCTCATAGACTTAGATTGGTTAGATCTAGTCTTAGACTTGAATTGGTCAGATCTCGTCTAGCGGCTGGTGCAAAACCCCTAATATTTATACTTCAAAAACCAGGAGGGTGTGCCTGGGCAAGGAGGATTTTGCCCTATTGTAGTGAGAAAACAACTGTTTTGATGTCAAAGCTAACGACGGTCGTTGAAGTATAATTTCCCCTTGTTATCATTTAAGTATTGTGTGGCAGAACGATCGCTGTGAATCAGTCCGAACTAGTCGGAATCCCCCACGTTAGCATTCCATTCAGTTGTAAACAAATTGCACAAATGGCATTCTGGTCACAGAAGGTGACCAGAATGTTTCTAACTCCTGTTATTTGTTGCAGGTTGAATTGCAGAGCCTTTTAGGAATGGTTGAAAGGACAGTGTTGTATGTGGGAGACAGGTGGTGTTGCAGACCACCTCCTCTGTTCAGGTATGGTTTTTCAACCTTGACATATGTGGCCTCTCTCACTCCTCTTTCGTACCATCCATCCTCCCTGTCCAGAATCAGGACAGCCCAAAGGCCAAGGACCCCAGGCTGAGACGTGTAGGGGTCAATTTTGGGATAAAGAAGTTAATGATAAATGATAAATGGGTTGTACTTGTATAGCGCTTTTCTACCTTCAAGGTACTCAAAGCGCTTTGACACTACTTCCACATTTACCCATTCACACACACATTCACACACTGATGGAGGGAGCTGCCATGCAAGGCGCTAACCAGCACCCATCAGGAGCAAGGGTGAAGTGTCTTGCTCAGGACACAACGGACATGACGAGGTTGGTACTAGGTGGGGATTGAACCAGGGACCCTCGGGTCGCGCACGGCCATTCTTCCACTGCGCCACGCCGTCCCTGAAGTTGATGCGAATAAGAAAGGGGCACCACGGGGGGTACAGATTTTGATGTTTGGGGCAGACACAGGAGATGAGATATCATTTAGCAAGATTATCCCCAAAGGTATGTGTCACGACCCGAATAGGACTCTGGACACAGATGCAGGATTTCAAAAACAGCTATTTATTCTAACAAGGGAAAGGATCCAAAACGGGAGAAACAAAACAGGCTATCAAAACAGATCTAACCTGACCACTAAACTAACAAAAATATTAACAACTCAAAACGCTCCAGCTGCGGAGGGAAAAAGGGGCTAAGAACAAAAACTACCAAATACAACAAAAAGCGCTCCAACGGAGGCGATGCTAGGAAGCTAATCTTACCTGACAAAACTTTATAAATCAAGAATCTCCCGTGGATCAAAAAGTACACAAAAACGTGGCTATGGCTGGAGACAAGGCTGTGCTGGAGGTACGCACAAGAAGATACGAAACACTCTGGCACAGGACAAGAAGAGGACGAAACATTTATACACATGAGGGAGGGTGACACAGGTGGGCACAATCAGGCAATCGGGAAAGACATCAGACCAGTGAAACAGGAGGAAGGGCAAGTGATCTGAAACGAGGGGGAGTGTTAACATTTCAAAATAAAACAGGAAATGACAAGACAACATGAAACCAGACGAAACCCAGACAAGACTTCACCCAGGTGTGACAGAACCCCCCCTTCTAGGGCCGACTCCTGATGACCCAGGGACCTCAGGGTGGAGTCTATAGAAGTCCCGGGGGAGGGGACATCAATGTTCCGTTGGGGTACCCACTGTCTTTCTTCGGGACCGTACCCCTCCCAATCCACCAAAAACTGTCTTCCTCGACCTCTGTTGCGTACCGCTAACAGTCTCTTGACCTGGTACAGAATGCCTCCATCTGGGGGGGGGGGGGGGGGGGGGGGGGGTGGTTTGGTGGCTGGGACCATAGGGTTTTCTTTGGCAGGATTGACTTGGCTGACGTGGAAGGTAGGATGGACACGGAGCGACCTGGGTAGACGTAGGCGTACTGCTGCAGGACCGATGACCTTGGCGATGGGGAAGGGGCCCACGAATCTGGGCGGAAATTTTTTGGATGGCACCTTGAGGTGCAGGTCTTTGGCAGATAACCATACTCGCTGTCCTGGCCGGTAATCAGGTGCTGGGCGGCGCTTCCGGTCGGCTGCTTTCTTGACCCGATCTCCTTGGCGAGCGAGCACTTGCAACGGCATCGGCGCTCCAGGGCGTGGGCGGAGGTAACGGAAACATCTGGCCCTGAGTCCGGGAACACTGGCGGTTGGTAGCCGTAGACACACTTGAAGGGGGAGAAGCCAGTGGCAGAGGTGGGCAAGGACTTATGGGCGAATTCCACCCGGACCAGGTTGTGGTTATAAATAAACAGGACACCTGTTTTCCTAATTAGTTTTTTTAAACTCTACTGTCATGTCTGGATAAACAACAGGTGTGTATAACCAGGTGACACGGTAAAGGGTGACCCCCCCTCTGACCCCTCATAAAACCCATCATGGGCGAAACAAAACAAACCCTAAACTTCCTGCTTGGACCCACACACACACACACACACACACACACACACACACACACACACACACACACACCACCCTTTCCATTTTTTCAGAGGTCTAGGGATGATGACGAAGATAACGTGTTGTATAGTATAGTGTTTTTCAACCTTTTTTGAGCCGATGCACATTTTTTTCATTGAAAATATCCGGAGGCACACCACCAGCAGAAATCATTAAAAAATGAAACTCAGTTGACAGTAAAAAGTCGTTGTCGCAATTGTTGGATATGAATTTAAACCATAACCAACCATGCATCAATTTAGCTCTTTTCTCAAAGTAGGTGTACTGTCACCACCTGTCACATCACGCCGTGACTTATTTGTTGTTTTCCTGTGTGTAGTGTTTTAGTTCTTGTCTTGCGCTCCTATTTTGGTGAATTTTCCTGTTTTGTTGGTATTTTCCTGGAGCAGTTTCATGTCTTCCTTAAACGCTATTCCCCGCACCTGCTTTCTTTTAGCAATCAAGACTATTTCAGTTGTTGCTATCCTTCTTTGTGGGGACATTGTTGATTGTCATGTCATGTTCGGATGTACTTTGTGGACGCCGTCTCGGCTCCACAGTAAGTCTTTGCGGTCGTCCAGCATTCTGTTTTTGTTTACTTTGTAGCCAGTTCGGTTTTAGTTTCGTTCTGCATAGCCTTCCCTAAGCTTCAATGCCTTTTGTTAGGGGCACTCACCTTTTGTTTATTTTTGGTTTAAGCATTAGATACGACGACAAACCCTTGTCATCTCACACAACGTGTTCCCGACATCTACAAAGCAATTAACTACCGGCTGCCACCTACTGATATGGTTGAGTATTACACGGTTACGCTGCCGAGCTCTAGACACCACCGACACACAACACATAATTGGCAGATTATAATTAGTGGTTGGCAAAACATATTTTTAACCCAAATAGGTGAAATTACATAATCTCCCACGGCATACTAGTGTGCCGCGGCACAGTGGTTGAAAAACACTGGTATAGTACACTTACACTTTCCTGTCAAATTAAAAATATATATTTGTGATGTATTACATTTTTTAATCTTGTCAAATTAAATATATATATATATATATATATCAAAACATAGAGACCAGAAGGCGGGACATACACACCGGAAGCCAGGGGGCGGGACATACACACTGGATGACAGGGGGCGGGGCTTAGAGGTCATACATCATTTTGATTGATGGGTTTT
This sequence comes from Nerophis lumbriciformis, assembly GCF_033978685.3. Lineage (NCBI taxonomy): Eukaryota > Metazoa > Chordata > Actinopteri > Syngnathiformes > Syngnathidae > Nerophis > Nerophis lumbriciformis. Next base: position 11,298,864 of record NC_084572.2, on the reverse strand, counting down.
TTGACAGTTTGACACAAAGGTAGTCCTATATTCTCTAATGGCTATTGGGATGTGAGTACTATTGTTTCTAATATTTACTATTGTGATTGCAGAGAGATGTTTTGTTAAGTGAGAGTTGAAATACCATCATATATATTTCAGGGACGACAGCACTCTCCGAGTCAGTTTGTGTTGTTGATAGCTGCATTGAGCACAGAGACAATGTGCGATGTCAGCATAAATGTGTGTGCAATTTGTCCCTGTAAAAATATTTAAAAAGTTATATTCGGATTCTTTATGCATTCGACCATGGTATGTGAAAAAACAACAACTGTGGTTCACAATTGCAAGTAAAGCTTGAGTTGCACTATTTGGCCTTTCAGCTCATCGTAGCAAATTGTGTTACAAAAGCAACAACACCCTCGCCTGCTGTTTTGTAATCTCTTATTAGTTGTATAACGGCAATCACATCCAATAAACAAAAAGGTTAAAGGCTATATTTGAGAAGCCTGCTAGGAAAATGTTGAGTCAGATGGTTGTATTGAATATTTGTTGTTGAGCTTTTACACTGCAAAGAATCTCCGACGGATTAGATATCTAAAATCAAGGTAAAAAGTCAGTCAGTGAGGACCTCATCTTAAGAGTGGCCCAATTTAAGAGAAAACATGACTAAACAATTCGGTCTCAATGCCAGTTTGCACAATACAGAAGCAAAAGGAATTTAACACCGGCCAAATGTTTTAAAATAATATCTAAATGGAGGATACCTATCGATGAAAATATGGAGAAGCTGCTGATAGTGTGTTTGACAGAGAAGCAGCTGGAAGAAGATACAATAGAAGTTCACTCTCCAAGGTAAATGCTGTACATTACTTCATAAAACTACTGTAGTTGTTGGTAGCACATTGTATTGCAGGGGTCGACAACCCGTCAACCAGATCGATCTTTGGGGAACCTATCAATCGATCGCAAAAATATTAGGAAAAATAAATTAATAAAATGAAAAAATTAATAAAATGATGTATATATATATATATATATATAGTTAATGCAGGGGTAGATCTTGCTTTGGTTTTTGGCTGAGACCAGGGATCTTGGGCTCGGAAAGGTTGGTGACCACTGTTTATTGTATTGTTCTTCATACAATTTTCATGATCTAAAAGTTATTTTTTTCTGAAAGGCATTTAACATGTTAAAATTGTGCCATTTTGGAGGATGGCAACAGGGGCCCAGCACCAATTAAATTGATTTAAATTTGTTTGAATGAGCGACATAGTGGTCAGAATGGCCCAATGGCGGTCCTGCTGACCTATTTCAACTTTCTGTAGCTGTACTTTGTGCTTGTTTTTTTGGTAAAATAGTATTAATTGTCACTACTGCTTACGTTGGATTGGTGAAACAGAGTCTGGCAAGCCGTAATCGATAATAATAATAATATATGTATATATATATATATATATATATATATATATATATATATATATATATATATATATATTTGTCGTACCTGATTCTCACCAAGACACAGGATTGGTTTTGCAGCAAGCCGAAAAGGGCATTTATTGTACAAGTGTTTTTAGGAAGGGCGGGGTATGGAATCAGCAAACTTAAAGTGTCCATTAATAAACATAAATATCTCCCATCTGGGGCTCTCAGTCCTTCACACAGCACACTTCTCTAAAGGTCAAAGGTCATTGCCTATCAAACAAGAGAAACACAACATAAATAAAACATTTCACCAGTAATGTCTTTAGTGGGGAAATAGTGGATGTCTCACTTACCGCCTGATGCACCTGCCTTGACACAGAGGAGAGCCAGACCTGAATGAGGCAGAGTTAAGTAGGGTTTGTAGCTGGGCCCCACCTGGCCGCACAGCTGGTGGCACTTCAGGCTGATTGAGCAGGTACAGGGGAATGTACCGCCCCTCGATGATGCGGCCAAGGCTGGGGCGTTGTCTTCCTTGTTCCACTCTGCCTCCATTCCCTGGCTCCTCCCCTGTGAGGTGCCTACCTGTCAGGCGGTGCTTGAGTGAGACTCCACAATATATATACAGGTAAAAGCCAGTAAATTAGAATATTTTGAAAAACTTGATTTATTTCAGTAATTGCATTCAAAAGGTGTAACTTGTACATTATATTTATTCATTGCACACAGACTGATGCATTCAAATGTTTATTTCATTTAATTTTGATGATTTGAAGTGGCAACAAATGAAAATCCAAAATTCCGTGTGTCACAAAATTAGATTACTTAAGGCTAATACAAAAAAGGGATTTTTAGAAATGTTGGCCAACTGAAAAGAATGAAAATGAAAAATATGAGCATGTACAATACTCAATACTTGGTTGGAGCTCCTTTTGCCTCAATTACTGCGTTAATGCGGCGTGGCATGGAGTCGATGAGTTTCTGGCACTGCTCAGGTGTTATGAGAGCCCAGGTTGCTCTGATAGTGGCCTTCAACTCTTCTGCGTTTTTGGGTCTGGCATTCTGCATCTTCCTTTTCACAATACCCCACAGATTTTCTATGGGGCTAAGGTCAGGGGAGTTGGCGGGCCAATTTAGAACAGAAATACCATGGTCCGTAAACCAGGCACGGGTAGATTTTGCGCTGTGTGCAGGCGCCAAGTCCTGTTGGAACTTGAAATCTCCATCTCCATAGAGCAGGTCAGCAGCAGGAAGCATGAAGTGCTCTAAAACTTGCTGGTAGACGGCTGCGTTGTCCCTGGATCTCAGGAAACAGAGTGGACCGACACCAGCAGATGACATGGCACCCCAAACCATCACTGATGGTGGAAACTTTACACTAGACTTCAGGCAACGTGGATCCTGTGCCTCTCCTGTCTTCCTCCAGACTCTGGGACCTCGATTTCCAAAGGAAATGCAAAATTTGCATGGTTGGGTGATGGTTTGGGGTGCCATGTCATCTGCTGGTGTCGGTCCACTCTGTTTCCTGAGATCCAGGGTCAACGCAGCCGTCTACCAGCAAGTTTTAGAGCACTTCATGCTTCCTGCTGCTGACCTGCTCTATGGAGATGGAGATTTCAAGTTCCAACAGGACTTGGCGCCTGCACACAGCGCAAAATCTACCCGTGCCTGGTTTATGGACCATGGTATTTCTGTTCTAAATTGGCCCGCCAACTCCCCTGACCTTAGCCCCATAGAAAATCTGTGGGGTATTGTGAAAAGGAAGATGCAGAATGCCAGACCCAAAAACGCAGAAGAGTTGAAGGCCACTATCAGAGCAACCTGGGCTCTCATAACACCTGAGCAGTGCCAGAAACTCATCGACTCCATGCCACGCCGCATTAACGCAGTAATTGAGGCAAAAGGAGCTCCAACCAAGTATTGAGTATTGTACATGCTCATATTTTTCATTTTCATACTTTTCAGTTGGCCAACATTTCTAAAAATCCCTTTTTTGTATTAGCCTTAAGTAATATTCTAATTTTGTGACACACGGAATTTTGGATTTTCATTTGTTGCCACTTCAAATCATCAAAATTAAATGAAATAAACATTTGAATGCATCAGTCTGTGTGCAATGAATAAATATAATGTACAAGTTACACCTTTTGAATGCAATTACTGAAATAAATCAAGTTTTTCAAAATATTCTAATTTACTGGCTTTTACCTGTATGTATATATATATATATATATATATATATATATATATATATATATATATATATATATATATATATTAATAATCATAATATATAATTGTGACATAAATGAAATTAAACTCAATGTAACAGAGTAAAAGTAGCGTAAAGTAAAAAGTATGTTACATTAAAACTACTCTAACAAGTACAATTTATCCAAAAAGCTACTTAAGTAAATGTATTGTAGTGAATGTAACGCGTTACTACCCACCTCTGATTATAAAGTATGTGATTGACAAGCCGAGCAGCACATTTTATCAGAGAGTTAATGTTGATTAATATACTTACTGGTGTGGTTTATATTTAATATAATTGCTGTGAACAAAGCCCTCTTTCCCATGTAGTTCCGCTTTGCACCAGTCACTATACTTTTGCAAAACCTGTGGAAATTGAAAGAGAAAAGAAGACATAAGTATTACGGCTCATGCCATCATAACTCAGTGTGATGTGTGGTACACAAAGATGAATATTGACAAATGTCAACTACACTCAAATACTCACAATGGACCTTTATTGTTGTATATCAACAGTTTTGCATAAGTCAAGTGTTATTGTGCATATAAGCCTTTATATGTCAATAAAAAGTGCATTAACTACTTGAGTCTTCCACGTGGGTTGACTGGCTAGAAAATGGGCATAATTATGTGTACTGTATTGACCTCGACTTGAGACGTGTGAAGCTCATTCAAAATAATCATATGGAAGAGTGAGCTGATACTGAGTGCAAATTGATCGCCTGCTTGTTAAGGCCGTTCATTACCATAATGTGCTATTAAACCTGCACATACAGTGATGGTGAAGTGTGAATGCCAGCCCCAGGCAAGGTTAGTATTTCTATGGGTTTATAAAAGTGTGTTTTTTTAAACTGCTACATATATCAGTGTTGATTTTATACCATTTTGTTTATATTATACCAAGATACATATACATACATATATACTCACACATACACATATATACATGTATAAACATCCATCCATCCATCCATTTTCTACCGCTTATTCCCTTTGGGGTCGCGGGGGGCGCTGGAGCCTATCTCAGCTACAATCGGGCGGAAGGCGGGGTACACCCTGGACAAGTCGCCACTTCATCGCAGGGCCAACACAGATAGACAGACAACATTCACACTCACATCCACACACTAGGGCCGATTTAGTGTTGCCAATCAACTTATCCCCAGGTGCATGTCTTTGGAGGTGGGAGGAAGCCGGAGTACAAACACTCACACATATACATATATTACCATGAATTGATTAACGTGGACCCCGACTTAAACAAGTTGAAAAACTTATTCGGGTGTTACCATTTAGTGGTCAATTGTACGGATTATGTACTGTACTGTGCAATCTACTAACAAAAGTCTCAATCAATCAATCAATAAACACACACACAAACACACACATATATATACACACATACACTATATTGCCAAAAGTATTTGGCCACCCATCCAAATGATCAGAATTAGGTGTCCTAATCACTAGGCCACCAGTGTATAAAATCAAGCACTTAGGCATGGAGACTGTTTCGACAAACATTTGTGAAAGAATGGGCCGCTCTCAGTGATTTCCAGCGTGGAACTGTCATAGGATGCCACCTGTGCAACAAATCCAGTCGTGAAATTTCCTAAATATTCCAAAGTGAACTGTCGGCTTTATTATAAGAAAATGGAAACGTTTGGGAACAGCAGCAACTCAGCCACGAAAAAAACAGACAGAGGGGTCAGCGGAGGAATTATGGTGAGGGGTTGATTTTCAGGAGTTGGGCTTGGCCCCTTAGTGCCAGTGAAAGGAACTTTGAATGCTCCAGGATACCAAAACATTTTGGACAATTCCATGCTCCCAACCTTGTGGGAAAAGTTTGGTGCGGGCCCCTTCCTATTCCAACATGACTGTGCACCAGTGCACAAAGCAAGGTCCATAAAGACATGGATGACAGAGTCTGGTGTGGATGAACTTGACTGTCCTGCACAGAGTCCTGACCTGAACCCGATAGCACACCTTTGGGATGAATTAGAACGGAGATTGGGAGCCAGGCCTTCTCGACCAACATCAGTGTGTGACCTCACCAATGGAAAATTCCTATAAATACACTCCGCAACCTTGTGGACAGCCTTCCCAGAAGAGTTGAGGCTGCAATAGCTGCAAAAGGTCATATTGAACCTTATGGGGTTAGGAATGGGATGGCACTTCAAGTTCATATGTGAGTCAAGGCAGGTGGCCAAATACTTTTGGCAATATATATATATATATATTATATATATACACACAAGACCCAAAACCAGTGAAGTTGGCACGTTGTGTAAATCAAAAATAAAAACAGAATACAATGATTTGCAAATCCTTTTCAACCTAAGTTTAATTAAATAGACTGCAAAGATATATATATATATATATATATATATATATATATATATATATATATATATATATACATACACGTATATATACATATATATATATATATATATATATATATATATATATATATATATATATATATATATATATATATATATGTGTATATGTACATACATATATACATACACATACACATACATATTTGTTGTAATATTGAACTCATGATACAAGATGATGCATTAATATGAAAAAGTAAGGCTACGGCAAGCAGAAAGCTCTGTTTATTCAAAACTATTTAACCTAAAATAGTCAAAATACGCGATGAGGCTACAAAGTGTGTTTTTTCCGATTACTGGATTAATCGAACAAACTGATTGATTAATCGAGTACTAAAATAATCGATAGCTGCAGCCCTATTTCCAATGTTCTTAAAACCCTTCCTACACTCTTGTAATGTAATTTTAATATCAAAATTTAAATGTTTGTCACAGCTGCATCTCTCCAGATCACTGGTGTGTGTGTGTGTGTGTGTGTGCGTGCGTGTGTGTGACAGGAAGAAAAGCTCTGACTTGAAATTGCTGAATCTCAATATCTAATATCAAGAGGCAGGTAGAAGACTATCTGAAATCCATCCCAAAACTAACTACTAACTAAAGAAGGGATTTAGTTGTACACACACACACACACACACACACACACACACACACACACACACACACACACACACACACACACACACACACACACACACACACACGCACGCACACAAACAGGCTGACACGCCTAACACACTTTCTTTTCAAAAATACTGAACTGTGTCCCATTGATTTCCGTATTTATCTTCATCCTCAGCACAGCTTGTTTCTCTCTTGATCCAACCTCAAATTAAGACGTAAAGGTCGCAATTCAATTGGGACTGGCTACTAAGAGGGTGATGTGAGTCAGACATGAACAAAGGTGACATTTGAAGTGATGAAAACATCCATCAGGGACATAAGAGACTGAATTAGACATGAATCAGCTGGAGACGGACTACTAAATGTGACAAAAACATGTCCCTCACATGTTTGCACCATTTTTAAAGAGGCGCTTTAGAAAGTTTATTTTCCTATGATGATTATAATCTACATTTAGCACACTTCAATGTGGTGTAGATAATATATATTATTTTTTGTGCCAAATGTTGTTCCACAAACACATTTTCAGCCCCTTTTTTGTGGAGCCAAAACACTGGCAGTAAGATTTGGTATCGGGAACATTGTAAAAAAAAAATGTTGTAATGGCACCGAAACAAGTTTTTGTTACGTACGGCGGGGGGAAGGAGATGACAACGGCAGGGATCAGTTTAATAGGTTTATTGAAACTGATGATGATGATGTGTTGGAGTGTGTAGGCTACTAAACGTGAATGGTGCAAGACGATGTGTAGAATTCACAATGTAAATGTTACTAGAGTTTGTTGTGAGTGTGTGTATTGGATGAATCCTTCGTCAGACCACAGGGGCAAGGCGAAAAGGCAGTCCGTGGGCAAGCGAGAGGTCGGGGGCTGGAGAGAGGCGACGTGGTCCGTGTCCAAGCAGGGGTCGAGGATCGAGGGAGGCAGTCCAGAATCCAGTGGGAAGTCGAGGCACACAGCTTGATCACAGGAAACAGAGGGAACAGTGCGGGGAACACAGAGGACATAAGACACGGACACAGGGAAAGCACAGAGAGAGCAAGTACGCAGAGGGAAGCCAGAGACGGGATGCTTACTACGGAGAGTGAACTACGTTCCGGCACTGGATCTTCGGTTCTGGTGGTCTTTATTCCTTCTTCCCTCATCAAACCCAGGTGCGTTGATTGCTTACTGCCTGCAGCCGTGCAGGCTCGTGGCCGTGATGCAGGAAGAGCGAGCAGGGGCGTGTCCCGGCGCGCTTCTAGCGGAGGTGCCGGCTGCGCTTGCAGCAGATGACATGCGGGATTGTGCATGCGCCGTGACAGTTATGGCAACAATTAAATACAATCTTTTTGGTGGATATTTTTTTGAATCGTGACATGATTTTGATTCCAATATTCATATGTTTTACACTTTAATTGTTTTTGTGCGTTTCAGAGGTTTTTATATTCAACTTTTTTTCCCCACATTTTTTACTGTTTCTTTTTCTTTTTTTTGGTTACGCTTCTTTTTTTACGGGTTTAAACTAATGGCAGCATTTTGTCATGGGGCGGGTGCCTGTGGGCGAGGCTTACAACAAGTTTAAACAGCAGTTAAAACACCTTAGAAGAAGACGGCAACACACATAAATAAATGTAAAAATCTACTTTTGCTTCATAATTATATATTTTAAAGTTTTGTTTTTTTTAACTTAATTTAGAGCCCCTCGGTCCTCTCGCCTTCTTATATGGTGTTTTACCTGCAAGCTTAAGTGTACTAAAACTGCTCATGGATAAACTTGTTGTAAGTTCAAAACACTGCCATTAGTTTGAAATTGTAAAAATAAGAAGCAAAACCAAAAAAAAGAGAAACAAAGAGTAAAAAAAAAGAGAACTGAATGAAAAAAAAGTTGAACATAAAAACCTTTGAAACACAATAGCAATAAAAGCAAATCACAGCATGCCCAAGCCCGAATGCATTCACCTTTTGATGACACTTTTTAACACAAGTACACTGTGTTATTTTGTACATTGTAGCATTTATAAGCCAGAAAAGACAAAAATCAACATGGGTCTGAAGGTTTGAAGGGGTTTTTGAAGAAGTCATAAATATGAAATATACCTTAGTTCCACCCTTAGCTAGATTAGCCTTGTCCCACTTAACGATGAGTAGCATTGTAAAAAACAAAAAACATATCACAATTAAAGTTTGAGCTTAGCGCTACCAACTATCTGCCAGTCAGCTCAGAGCCGTAAGTTTGATTGTTTGGTTTCTCTTCAGCAATTATGCTATGGTGTTGCTGTTAAAATATGCTGTATAAACTGTAATGTTAGCGTAATGTTCTTAACGCAAATGTTAGCAACACGTCGTTATGCTCGTGTTGCTAACATTTATTTTATTCCTGTCCCACTACTTAAAAGGTGCCATATGTAGAAATTTCATGTCATCATTAAATGGCCCTGATATGTCAAAAGGCATTCATAAATCATGTTCTTTTCGAATACCTCTATAACTGATAACAGTAGTTCAGCCCGGATATGCTCGTTTAAAAATTTAATTTACAGCCCGGAAATCTTTTATTGTTTTCATTTCGATGCCCCGCCCTCCACCGTTTGACCAATTAGAATGTCAGTGAGTGTGTCACATCCAGGTCGTCAGTTACACACCACCATCTTCGTCTAGCTACTGCCACTGGTAAAGTTACTAAACATGTCAGACCTTAGTAAATCTGAAAGGCCTTGTACGATTCTCAACTTATTCATGACAAAGCCAGGAACAAAACGAGGATTTGTATCAGGGATGTCTTTGAAAGATGGAGACGATTTTTTCATCTGACGCCAAACTTGCTAATTTCCTCCTTGATAGGTAAGTCAGGCATTTATGTTTTCTTATTACTTGTAATACAAGGAAATGGAAATTTTGTATGTAAACTATATTGTCCAATACAGTCTTCTTGTCTAACAAAGCTAGTATGTTCGTGCAACAAATGCTTAGTGTGATGGTGCCTAGCTCCTAGTGTAATGCTTAGCATGCTAGCCCAGTCAATGACACACCGACATATAGGCTAACGGGGGAAATATATGCCCGTTAGCCTGTATGTCGATGTGTAATCTAGGGCTGCAACTAACGATTAAATTGATAATCGATTAATATGTCGATTATTACTTTGATTAATCGATTAATAATCGGATAAAAGAGACAAACTACATTTCTATCCTTTCCAGTATTTTATTGAAAAAAAACCCAGGCATAATGGCACCATACTTAATTTGATTATTGTTTCTCAGCTGTTTGTACATGTTGCAGTTTATAAATAAAGGTTTATAAAAAAAATAATAAAAATAATGATAATAGAAAATAAAAAAAATTGCCTCTGTGCATGCGCATAGCATAGATCCAACGAAACGATGACTAAATTAATCGCCAACTATTTTTATAATCTATTTGAATCGATTTATTCGATTAGTTGTTGCAGCCCGAGTGTAATCCAACTGACAGGGCAAAATATCTTTCTGACAAATAAAACCTATGTGGATTAGGGTAGTGTCAGTGCCTATTTCGTTTTCCATATGCTGATACGCTGAGGAAATGGGTTCCAACATTAGCATGGCTGTCATGGTAATGTGAAACGTATGGAGACAGCCAAATTACGTGATCAAATAATTCCTCATTCGTGTTTGCATATTGTGGACTACATCTACCAAGTTATATGGCAATCTAAAACGTTTGAAACAGTAGCCTATAGGCATACCTTGGTAAAATTTAGTTTTGGGCATACATTAGGTTGCTAAGCATGCTCTACTTATTTTCACCAGTACAACCATTGCTAGCATTGGTTGTGGTTACTTTTATTTTTTGTTTTCTGATAGTACCGACAATAACCATATGATTGCCATTTGTTGTGATATTGTACGCAGGCATGATGTACTTCTTCCTGAAAATAGCCTAAATTCTGTGTAAATTGGAGTAGCCCAGTCGATCGAGCTGGATTCGGCTGCGTATCTGGCAGGGAGAGGAGGAGTGAACTACAGGATTTTGACCATGATTGCAGTACCTATTCTGGCAACATTATTACATATGAAACCTTTAAAAGGGTCATAGTATGATTTTTAATCTAAATTCCAAACAACACTTTCTTGGGGTCTACATCAGTGTTGCTTAACCATAGGACCGGAACCCCATTGTTAGTATTGACACTATGTCGCTTAACTACTGTATTTTTCGGACTATAAGTCGCAGTTTTTTTCATAGTTTGGCCGGGCTCCAGTGTGACTTATATATGTTTTTTTCATTCTTCATTATGCATTTTCGGCAGGTGCGACTTATACTCCGGTGCGACTTATACTCCGAAAAATACGGTACATTTTCCAAAAGCGTGGGGGTAGTGTCACTCCTTTTTGAAGCAGTAGCGATTTTTGTAGCTGAGCTGTTTTTAGACCAATGTACGCTACAAAGAGAGAAAATGAACTGCAAATCCAGGGCGGGAAAAAACAAAAATAAAAAAAAAATAATGGATGGTTTACGTATGATGAGTCACAATTGGCTAAGGTTAGGGCAACGCATTGCAAGCAGGACAATCAGAGGCAAGATATGGAAGGTAATCACAACCGGGGAGCAAAATCATAACAGCCTGCAGCCATGGCAGAAACCACATAAGGAAGGGTCTCTGCTGGGACGAGATCATAAGAATATTTACTGCCAAGGTGTCAACTCAACCAGAATGTAAAAACCTGGGCTTCCAAAATAAAACCTTGCACTCCATAAACGTTGTATTTCGATGCATAGTTTGCTGCTTTTTTGGTTTAAGCAACTATGTTTCTTCCAGGGTGTATCAATATGCCATTTACTGGTACTTTTATTCAATTGCATTATTTTTAACATTACAGTCGTGGTCAAAAGTTGACATACACTTGTAAAGAACATAATGTCATGGCTGTCTTGAGTTTCCAATACTTTCTACAACTCTTATTTTTTTGTTATAGAGTGATTGGAGCACATACTTGTTGGTCACAAAAAACATTCATGAAGTTTGGTTCTTTTATGAATTTATTATGGGTCTACTGAAAACGTGACCAAATCTGCTGGGTCAAAAGTATACATACAGCAATGTTAATATTTGGTTACATGTCCCTCGGCAAGTTTCACTGCAATAAGGCGCTTTTGATAGCCATCCACAAGCTTGTGGCAAGCTTCTGGTTGAGTATTTGACCACTCCTCTTGACAAAATTGGTGCAGTTCAGCTCAATTTGTTGGTTGTCTGACATGGACTTGTTTCTTCAGCATTGTCCACATGTTTAAGTCAGGACTTTGGGAAGGCCATTCTAAAACCTTAATTCTAGCCTGATTTAGTCATTCCTTTACCACTTTGACGTGTGTTTGGGGTCATTGTCCTGTTGGAACACCCAACTGCGCCCAAGACCCAACCTCCGGGCTGATGATTTTAGGTTGTCCTGAAGAATTTGGAGGTAATCCTCCTTTTGCATTGTCCCATTTAATCTCTGTAAAGCACCAGTTCCATTGGCAGCAAAACACACCCAGAGCATAATACTACCACAACCATGCTTGATGGTAGGAATGGTGTTCCTGGGATTAAAGGCCCCACCTTTTCTCCTCCAAACATATTGCTGGGTATTGTGGCCAAACAGCTCAATTTTTGTTTCATCTGACATCACACGGACAAAGATAAGACCTTCTGGAGGAAAGTTCTGTGGTCAGATGAAACAAAAATTTAGCTGTTTGGCCACAATACCCACAATACTCTGGGCCTGTTTTTGCTGCCAATGGAACTGGTGCTTTACAGAAAGTAAATGGGAAAATGAAAAAGAAGGATTACCTCCAAATTCTTCAGGACAACCTAAAATCATCAGCCCGGAGATTTGGGTCTTGGGCGCAGTTGGGTGTTCCAACAGGACAATGACCCCAAACACACGTCAAAAGTGGTAAAGGAATGGCTAAATGAGGCTAGAATTAAGGTTTTCGAATGGCCTTCCCAAAGTCCTGACTTAAACGTGTGGACAATGCTGTAAAAACAAGTCCATATATCAGAAAACCAACAAATTGAGCTGAACTGCACCAATTTTGTCAAGAGGAGTGGTCAAAAACTCAACCAGAAGCTTGCCAGAAGCTTGTGGATGGCTACCAAAAGCGCCTTATTGCAGTGAAACTTGCCAAGGGACATGTAACCAAATATTAACATTGCTGTATGTATACTTTTGACCTAGCAGATTTGGTCACATTTTCAGTAGACCCATAATAAATTCATGAAAAAAAAACAACTTAATGAATATTTTTTGTGACCAACAAGTATGTGCTCCAATCACTCTATCACAAAAAAATAAGAGTTGTAGAAAGTATTGGAAACCCAAGACAGCCATGACATTATGTTCTTTACAAGTGCCTGTAAACTTTTGACCGCGACTGTATATAACATGTCTGTTTTGTTCTGGCAAACCTGTGCACTGTCAAGTTAGCTTACAATTAGGGGTGTCAAAAATCACGATTCCCATTTGTGACGATTTGTAATCGATAATAAATGAAAAATCGATTAAAAAATAAGTTTTTATTTATTTTTTTTCAATCTGTTCTGTCCAGCTACTCAAGTAAATCATATTGTTGATATAGATGCCCATATGTGCTGTACAGATTTACTTTAGAAAAGGAAAGCGTTGGATACTTCTCTTGTTGCCTTATTTGTATTTTACTTTATTAAATGTTTGGGAAGCATTTTATGAAACAAACCCAGTTGTTAGTTTTTTTAAGTAATATAGAAATTGATCACAGCTGTTTATCTATTTTATGGAGGAATGTAGTAAATCATACAACTGGCATCCAATGTTATTAAAAAAGTATAGATTCTGTATCGAATCGTGCCCAAAGATTCACAGCCCTACTTACAATAATGCTTCTTGGATACATTCTGCCAGAGACATTTGAGGACAAACAGCTCATTAGCATTAAAGCTACTTGAGCAATGTTCCCTCTAATTTTTCATGTGTGAGCAAATGCAAAAACTCCCTGAGCATTCAGTGGAGCCCATGTGAGCAACGTCAGACGTGCACACTGTGGCTACACCAGCAGCACACCTGTCCCAAACCTGACTAAATAAGTTAAATCTCCATCCATCCATCCATTTTCTACCGCTTGTCACTTTCGGGGTCGCTGGAGCCTATCTCAGCTGCATTCGGGCGGAAGGCGGTGTACACCCTGGACAAGTCCCCACCTCATCGCAGAGCCAACACAGATAGACAGACAACATTCTCTTATTATTCTAATCCAATGACAGCAGTCATTTCCATGAGGTTATTTTCTAACATAAGTGTTTAGGCCCATTTACCATGACAATAACAAAAAATATTGTTTTTCATGAACTGTGTACTAGTTTGTTTGGGTGGAGGTCCTGCTTTGGAAATAATTTGTACCCCTTTCAGACATTGCATTTAGTTCCCATTAAAACATTCACATGTTGCACAATGAGATGTAAGCAGGGGATCATGTGTACATTCCTGCAACTTCCTGTTTGTAAAAAATATATTTTTCTTAGTATTTATTTAATATACTAACAGCATTTCATGATTAATATTTAAGATTCCTAATAAATGACACTAGAATAAGCACACATTTGATTGGTAAATCATAGTGTAACGACCTGGAATGACACTTTATGTGTGGTGTTGGAGTTGTCCGACTTTTTGTGTGGCTGTAAACGCATCACTGGCTAAGTGCCATATGGGCATGTGTTGGCGCAAGTGAGAAAGAGCGAGCGGCTGCTGTTGATATAACAAAGTTGCTTTTGGTCTGGTTTGTACTGCAGAAAATGACCACTTTTTCTAGATATCATTTTTTAAACTAATGTTTTGGTGATGTGTTTATGGACGACAATAAAGAGTTTTGTTCAGTAAAGTGATCGGTGGAATTCATGTCCTCAAAGCGTCTCGACAGACGTTACAATATTTGAACAATGATGACGAAAACTGTTTTTTTTCTCTGTCGTGTCCGTGTGTCGAAAATTGTTATGCGCTTATTTTTTTATTTGATTTTGTGCGCAGCATAGATTTGCCGTGTGCAGAGGACGCTTGAGCAGTGCGCAGTTGCACAGGCGCGCACCTTAGAGGGAGCGTTGTACTCGAGCCGAGTAAAGCTCACTAAAAGTGTAAACTCCAGCGAGATTTTGGGCATCACACTTTGACCACATATCGTGGGACCTTAAATGTTTGGATCCGTTGCCCGGATCATGTTTTGTTCTGTTAGTTTGACAACCTCACTTCTGTTTTCAGCACCCCTGGGTTTGTGTTTTGGTGTCCATGGGTGCTGATTAGTTTCACCTGCCTCTGATTAGTGTTCGGGACGCTCATCTGCTCCTGGGCACTAATCAGAGAGCTACTTATTCCTGTTTTTCGCCACAATCAGTCTGGCTTCCTTGTTTACACTACGCAACAGTGACGGCGTCTTCTATTTGCTTCCATGCAACCCGTCACGTTAAAGGTCTACTGAAATGCGATTTTCTTATTTAAACGGGGATAGCAGGTCCATTCTATATGTCATACTTGATCATTTCGTGATATTGCCATATTTTTGCTGAAAGGATTTAGTAGAGAACATCGATGATAACGTTTGCAACTTTTGGTCGCTGATAAAAAAGCCTTGCCTGTACCGGAAGTAGCAGACGAGTAGCGTGACGTCACAGGTTGTGGAGCTCCTCACATCCGCACATTGTTTACAATCATGGCCACCAGCAGCTAGAGCAATTCGGACCGAGAAAGCAACAATTTCCCCATTAATTTGAGCGAGGACGAAAGGTTTGTGGATGAGGAAAGTGAGAGTGAAGGACTAGAGGGCAGTGGGAGCGATTCAGATAGGGAAGATGCTGTGAGAGGCGGGTGGGACCTGATATTCAGCTGGGAATGACTAAAACAGTAAATAAACACAAGACATATATATACTCTAATAGCCACAACACAACCAGGCTTATATTTATAGCGGCACGCACGTACGCGCAAGCGATCAAATGTTTGGAAGCCGCAGCTGCATGCGTACTCACGGTACCGCGTCTGCGTTTCCAACTCAAAGTCCTCCTGGTAAGAGTCTCTGTTGTCCCAGTTCTCCACAGGCCAATGGTAAAGCTTGACTGTCATCTTTTGGGAATGTAAACAATGAAACACCGGCTGTGTTATCCGGCAAACCAGTCAGGGGGTGCATTCTACGGCGGGGGTGCGTTATCCAGCACAACACCTGCCGCAATACACCGCTTCCCACCTACAGCTTTCTTCTTTGCTGTCTCCATTGTTCATTGAACAAATTGCAAAAGATTCACCAACACAGATGTCCAGAATACTGTGGAATTTTGCGATGAAAACAGACGACTTAATAGCTGGTCCCCATGCTGTCCCAAAATGTCCTCTACAATCCGTGACGTCACGCGCTGACGTCATCATACCGAGACGTTTTCAGCTGGATATTTCACGCGAAATTTAAAATTGCACTTTAGTAAGCTAATGGCATGTGTTGCAATGTTAAGATTTCATCATTGATGTATAAACTATCCGACTGCGTGGTCGGTAGTAGTGGGTTTCAGTAGGCCTTTAAGTATTTTCTACGATCTACGATTCCTGTTCCTGTGTTAAGCTTCGCCATAGCTCCCACGCTATCTGCACGCTTTTCGGTCTTTTTGTATTTTTGCATGATTTCATGGACAATAAATCCGGAGTTTCTGCCGCATCTTGGGAGAACGCAGTAAAATACGATCCCGTCGTTGCATTAAAATGGATTAAATGTAGTTTTAATATGGGACCTTTAAGACCCAAAGGAATGGAACATGTTAGGTCTGTCTGAATCGCTCTGGAGAAGCTGTAGGCGGTGTCAGCCGCAAATGCAATTAGAAATGACACCTTGGCCTTGAACATGTTGCTAATATTGGCTGCTTACAGGCTACTGAGTTGTTGTTTTTTCTCCATTCCTATTTTACAGATCAGTATCTCATATCTGTGGGGAAACAGATATGAGTATAGCCTGCGTTTTCTCTTAGCAATATTTTGTCAAAAGACAACCGTCTTTAAAATGCACTTCTTATCGTTACTGAAAATGAAATAACCCTTGACCACTGCAGGGCAGGATTATTTGCATCACTGATGTCGTCAGTAGCTTCGTTTATTTTTATTTTTTTCAAGATTTACCTTACGGTTAACTTCGTGGGTGCCCCCGCTGTGTTTTTAAACATGCAAAGTATGATGCATGTCATGTACAGAATTCCTTTACTTGATGTGCTTCCAGTTACTGTGAAGGTGTGGGTGATACATTTTGAGACTGCCCCCAAGAATAACAAGTCTCGGTGCTGCATGTTGGCAAGACATCTAATTCGCTCCAACTCTTTTTCTTCTAATTTGCAGCCAGTTACGCACGCACACGCACACGCACACGCACACACACACACACAAAGCACTGTAATTTCTTTTAACTTCCTGACACTTCCTGCAAGCAGAAACTATTTATGCAAACTTTTGTATTCACCTAAATATAAGTGTAGAATAGAATAGATCATCCATCCATCCGTCCATCCATTTCCTACCGCTTGTCCCTTTCGGAGTCGCGGGGGGTACAGCTGAAATTAGGGATATCCGATAATGGCTTTTTGCCGATATCCGATATTCCGATATTGTCCAACTCTTTAATTACCGATACCGATATCAACCGATATATGCAGTCGTGGAATTAACACATTATTATGCCTAATTTGGACAACCAGGTATGGTGAAGATAAGGTACTGTTTTAAAAAATTAATAAAATAAGATAAATACATTAAAAACATTTTCTTGAATAAAAAAGAAAGTAAAACAATATAAAAACAGTTACATAGAAACTAGTAATTAATGAAAATGAGTAAAATGAACTGTTAAAGGTTAGTACTATTAGTGGACCAGCAGCACGCACAATCATGTGTGCTTACGGACTGTATCCCTTGCAGACTGTATTGATATATATTGATATATAATGTAGGAACCAGAATATTAATGACAGAAAGAAACAACCCTTTTGTGTGAATGAGTGTGAATGAATGTGAATGAGTGTAAATGGGGGAGGGAGGTTTTTTGGGTTGGTGCACTAATTGTAAGTGTATCTTGTGTTTTTTATGTTGATTTGATAAAAAAAACAAAAACAAAACAAAACAAAAAAACACGATATTGATAATAAAAAAAAAAAAACCATACCGATTAATTTCCGATATTACATTTTAACGAATTTATCGGCCGATAATATCGGCAGGCCAATATTATCGGACATCCCTAGCTGAAATAGTGCTATGCTGTTTTCTAAAACCAGATTGAAACGGAGATAAAATATTGTTTGATTCTAAAAAATCCTGGTTGCTGATGATTTTCTCAAACAATTTTGCCAAAATGCATAATTTAGAAATTGGTCTGTAATTATTTATATTTGTGGGTTCACTCCCCTTTTAGCAGGGGAAGAACATATTTTCTACCGCTTGTCCCTCAAAGTTTTGACAAAATAAGACAATGAGAAATTATACAATATGTTACTGCGTTCGCCTTTGTGACCCATTTGATTACCTACTACTAAAATCTAAGTTTTCTAGTATGTTCACTGTCTTATTTAATGCCAACATTTTTGTTTGATTGCATTAAGAAACACATGTTTAATGTATGGTAATTTTTTTTTGCTAAGATAAAGCCAATAATACATTTTTGTTGTGGCTTCCTTTATTTTGAAAACTATCAAAGTATCAAAATACCTTTTGGTACCGGTATCGGTACAGGTACCAAACTATTGGTATAGGGCAGGGGTCGGCAACCCGCGGCTCTAGAGCCTTTAGCGCCGCCCTAGTGGCTCTCTGGAGCTTTTTAAAAAATGTATGAAAAATGGAAAAAGATGAGGGGGGAAAAATATATTTTTTGTTTTAATATGGTTTCTACAGGAGGACAAACATAACACAAACCTCCCTAATTGTTATAAAGCACACTGTTTATATTAAACATGCTTCACTGATTCGAGTATTTGGTGAGCGCTGTTTTGTCTAACTAATTTTGGCGGTCTTTGAACTCACCGTAGTTTGTTTACATGTATAACTTTCTCCGACTTTCTAGGACGTGTTTTATGCCACTTCTTTTTCTGTCTCATTTTGTCCACCAAACGTTTAACGTTGTGCATGAATGCGCAAAGGTGAGTTTTGCTGATGTTATTGACTTGTCTGGAGTGCTAATCGGGCATATTTGGTCAGTGCATGACTGCAAGCTAATCGATGCTAACATGCTATTTAGGCTAGCTATATGTACATATTGCATCATTATGCCTCATTTGTAGCTATATTTGAGCTCATTTAGTTTCCTTTAAATCCTCTTAATTAAATGTATATCTCATGACACACTATCTGTATGTAATATGGCTTTTAATTTTTTGCGGCTCCAGACAGATTTGTTTTTGTATTTTTGGTCCAATATGGCTCTTTCAACATTTTGGGTTGCCGACCCCTGGTATAGGGACAACCCAAATGCAAACGATAAAATTGTGTGTACCGTTTGTGGACATGTTGTGGGTGATCAATTGATGACAAGTACAAAAGTGGTACAGACCACCCTAATTATATGAGGATTTTGAGTAAATACCGGCTGTCACCATGGAGACACTCATTTCCCTCCATATTTATGGCATCATATGTTGCCGCCTTTGGCGTTTCGTCATATTGTTGACATGCGGCACAAAGATCATTTCTGGGCTATATTCAAGAGATATCAAGACAATGAAACCGACTTCTAGCACAATTTGTTCGGTTGAAAACACAATTAAAACAAAATGATGGGGAAAAGTGTGGGAAATTTTTGCTTCTGCCACAATGACATCTATAGAAAATCATATAAAAATATTGACAATCATAATAAATAAAAAGATTACGTAATTCCAAACATGATGCAACAGCATCTCATAAGCTTGACAACACACAGTGTCCAATATTTTCACAAAGATAAAATAAGTCATATTTTTCATTCATTTAATAGCTAAAACAAATTTACATTATTGCAATCAGTTGATAAAACATTGTCCTTTACAATTATAAAAGCTTTTTACAAAAATCTACTACTCTGCTTGCATGTCAGCAGACTGGGGTAGATCCTGCTGAAATCTTATGTCTTAAATGAATAGAGAATCCTTTTGAATCGAGAAACGTGTTGAGCTGAAAAAAAAAAATCAAATTTGAATCGAATCGTGACCCCAAGAATCGATATTGAATCGAATCGTGGGACACCCAAAGATTCACAGCCCTAATACATACATGTATGTATATATATATATATATATATATATATATATATATATATATATATATATATATATATATATATATATTTTGGTTACTGAAATAAATCAAGTTTTTCAAAATATTCTAATTTACTGGCTTTTACCTGTATATATATGTATGTGTGGGAAAAAAATCACAAGACTATTTCATCTCTACAGGCCTGTTTCATGAGGGGGGTTCCCTCAATCATCAGGAGATTTTAATGGGAGCATTCACATACCATGGTTTATATAGGGCACAGAGTGGGTGGGTACAGGCTGGCGTAGGGGCGTGGTGATTGGCTCATGTGTTACCTAGGAGGTGTTTCCGTCTGTGGCGGCATGCTGTTACAATTTCGCTGCGCTTGTTGAGGGATGACAGGTCTGGACGGTAAATAATAAACAGTTTCTCTTTCAAGCATAGGTTGCATCTTTTATTACCACTATTGTAAGGTGTGCTGGATGCAAGAATTTGCCATGTTATTGAATATTCAACATTATTGTCTTTGAGGTCCCAAATGTGTTTGCCAACACAACACTCCAATACGTGCACCATGACAGCAACCACCCACCCACCACCACGAAAAGAATACCTACCGGAATTAATAAAAGGCTATCGATGCTGTCATCTAGCAAAGCTGAATTTGACCAAGCAACCCCCCCGTACCAAAAAGCCCTTGATGAAAGCGGATACAATTTCACCCTCACCTATGAACCCACGCCAGGAAACCAACCAAAAAAGAACAGAAAACGAAACGACATCATCTGGTACAACCCCCCATACAGCAAAAACGTCTCAACTAACATTGGACACAAATTCCTCAATCTGATTGACAAACACTTTCCCAAAGACAACACCCTAAGAAAAGTATTCAACAAGAACAACATTAAATTGAGCTACAGCTGTATGAACAATATACGACAAATTATCTCAAACCACAACAAAACAATTGCAAATGAGCCGCCGGCCCCCGGACAGAGCGACTCCAAAACCAACAAAGGCTGCAACTGTCGAAAGAAACCTGATTGCCCTCTCAACGGGGGGTGCTTACAAACATCAGTTGTCTACCAATCTAAGGTAACAGGCAAGGACATTAACACATCCGACACATATGTAGGATTAACCGAGGGAGAGTTCAAAACCAGATGGAACAATCACAAGGCTTCTTTCAGGAACCAAAACCTGCGGAATACCACAGAACTCAGCAAACACATTTGGGACCTCAAAGACAATAATGTTGAATATTCAATAACATGGCAAATTCTTGCATCCAGCACACCTTACAATATTGGTAATAAAAGATGCAACCTATGCTTGAAAGAGAAACTGTTTATTATTTACCGTCCAGACCTGTCATCCCTCAACAAGCGCAGCGAAATTGTAACAGCATGCCGCCACAGACGGAAACACCTCCTAGGTAACACATGAGCCAATCACCACGCCCCTACGCCAGCCTGTACCCACCCACTCTGTGCCCTATATAAACCATGGTATGTGAATGCTCCCATTAAAATCTCCTGATGATTGAGGGAACCCCCCTCATGAAACAGGCCTGTAGAGATGAAATAGTCTTGTGATTTTTTTCCCACACATACATATATTGCGCTCTACTACGGTATCGAGCACTATTTTTTGGATAACCTTATTAAGACATATATATATATATATATATATATATATATATATATATATATATATATATATATATATATATATTGGCACCATTAATGCTGAGAGGTTAATACAGGTATTGGAACAACATATGTTGCCATCCAAGCAACGTTATCATGGACGCCCCTGCTTATTTCAGCAAGACAATGCCAAGCCACGTGTTACAACAGCGTGGCTTCATAGTAAAAGAGTGCGGGTACTAGACTGGCCTGCCTGTAGTCCAGACCTGACTCCCACTGAAAATGTGTGGCGCAATATGAAGCCCAAAATACCTGTTGAACAACTTAAGCTGTACATCAAGCAAGAATGGGAAATAATTCCTCCTGAAGAGCTTCAAAAGTTGGTCTCCTCAGTTCCCAAACGTTTACTGAGTGTTGTTAAAAGGAAATGCCATGTAACACAGTGGTAAAAATGCCCCTGTGCCAACTTTTTTGCAATGCCATTAAATTCTAAGTTAATGATTATTTGCAAAAAAAAAAAAATTGTTTGTCAGTTGGAACATTAAATATCTTGTCTTTGCAGTCTATTCAATTGAATATAAGTTGAAAAGGAAATCATTGTATTCTGTTTTTATTTACCATTTACCTAACGTGCCAACTTCACTGGTTTTGGGTTTTGTACAGAGTGTTCTCAGGAAAGGTATTCAGCATGAAACAAAAAGCCAAACAAATTGTGCAGTTTACAAAAAGCTGAAAGCCGTTTGATATCCTTAAGAAAAGTACTTACTTTGAGTACATCACCCGCACTGAAGCTGAGTTCATTCTCGTTCGCTGCCTTAAAATCTCGAAGGGCGAAAGCTTCCATGACACTAACTAGCAAGCAAACGGCTGTAAAGTCTTGCTGCTGAGTTCTGCACGAACGAAACACTGCTTTTGTGCTTTTTTTTTGCGTTCAGCCTTAGGAGCCTTCGAGAAAGGAGGTGCAGTCGTTTCAACTATGACAGCAATCACAGCTATCCTCGGTATGAGCCCGTAGGAAGTAAACCGTTGACAATTTCTTTGAGCTATTACGGTCATCACCAGGGAACACATAGTTTGTTGTGCCTAACTACTTCAAACACACCAGTCAGTCTAATCAAATATCTACCGGTACTTGCTTGTGGAACCCAGCAGACCTTCAAACAATGAAACCCTAAATCAGCGGTCGGGAATCTTTTTGGCTGAGAGAGCCATGAAAGCCAAATATTTTAAAATGTATTTCCGTGAGAGCCATATAATATTTTTTTTAACACTGAATACAACTAAATGCGTGCATTTTTAAGTAAGACCAACATTTTTAGAGTATAATAAGTCTCTCATTCTTTATAATAACATTGTTATTCTGAAGCTAACCAATAATAAATAAAATACTTCTTACCATTAATGCGACTTCTTGAACAGGTGCGATAGAATACGGATGGATGGACTAAAATGCATGAGAATGTTTTATATTTTGAATGTTATTTTTAACACTGTGATTACCTGCGGAATTATTCAGTACTTATCCTGTTAAGTAATGTCAGCTAAGATTTATCTGAGAGCCAGATGCAGTCAGCAAAAGAGCCACATCTGGCTCTAGAGCCATAGGTTCCCTACCCCTGCCCTAAATAGTGGAGACCCTTAGGGATATTTTCGGTCATTTTTGTCTAAAAGCGCCAAATTTGGCACAGGTGTAGCTCAGGGCTTATTTATATGATTTTGCTAGGGCGCCACAGCGGCCAATCAAATATGGCCACCACTTGTAATAGCTTTTGTCTCTAACATTTGAAACAGGTGAGCTACAAATGTAAACTTGGTGTCTATTTCCATGTGTTTTGACAACTAGAAATGTGTTGGAATGCTCATTTTTATTTTTGGGTGTGTCTAAACCCCTAATTTGCATATTTCCAAGTGGCGTTTTGCTATTCTGAAGACATTGGACGTAACTTGGGCATTGTTATGAGTAAAACATGGTGCAACATGCATGATTCCTTTCTAATGTTTATATGAAATGTCGGGGTTGGGGGGGGAAGGTCGTGACATTTTGGAGATATTGGTTTTGCTTAAAGGGCAACTACTCTTTGGCTACTTGCGGGGGAGGCCACGTGGAGGCTGTCTTCTTCCTTTTTTATTATTTTTTATTATTATTATTATTATTTTTTTTTATTGGGTGGGGTGGGGTTGTTGTTGTTTTTGTTCACCAATTACTTGACAAAAGCTGCACCAAGTGTGCACATCCAGGTTGGTGTGCTGGACCCTCATTGTTGGTGCATGGCTTTGGGGAGTCCTGGGGCTGTATTTATCAAGCGTCTTAGAATTACTCCTAAGAAGTCTGCTAAGGGGGCAGCACGGTTGAAGAGGGGTTAGTGCATCTGCCTCACAATACGAAGGTCCTGAGTAGACTTGGGTTCAATCCCGGGCTCGGGATCTCTCTGTGTGGAGTTTGCATGTTCTCCCCGTGACTGTGTGGGTTCCCTACGGGTACTCCGGCTTCCTCCCACCCGTAAAGACATGCACCTGGGGATAAGTTGATTGGCAACACTAAATTGGCCCTAGTGTGTGAATGTGAGTGTGAATGTTGTCTGTCTATCTGTGTTGGCCCTGCAATGAGGTGGCGACTTGTCCAGGGTGTACCCCGCCTTCCGCCCGATTGTAGCTGAGATAGGCTCCAGTGCCCCCCGCCACCCCAAAGGGAATAAGCGGTAGAAAATGGATGGATGGAAGTCTGCTAAGAGTTGACTTATGAGTAAAGAAATTCTTCGCTGAAAGCTGCACTTAAAAGTTAGTTATCAAGCGTCTTACTCACACTTTCAGCGAAGTGTAGGACTGAATCTTAAGTGTCACACTCAGAGCTGAATTACGACATTACGATGTGCCGTAAACGGAATTTTAGGTGACGTCATTTCTGTGTCCATAGAAATGACCAATAACGAAAGGGAATCCCTTGTCTAAGAATAAAGAAATATCTTAGAAATATTTAAGTGGACAATGGGAGTGTATATTTTGACAATAAACTACAAAATAATACAAAACAAACAAACAATATTGGCAATGAATCAAAAATAAATGTTTCCTTTTCTTTCCAATTCATTTTCCCAGTGGCGAGATATCGAAGCATTGTGATGACCTTTAGTTCTGCTGTGAATGCTCTGCTGCGTGATGTTGCTGATGAGATGACGCCCCTTATTATTAAATCTGTGTCAAAAATAATACCCGCTCTGTCTAAACGATACCGTTTGATCAGCTGCTCGTCATCAAACAAAGCCAGGACATCCTTTCGATCCCTGAACGTTCGCGCACGTCTCTCTCGCCTCAGTGCCATCCCCCGCTGGCAACTCCTAACCACTTAGGACACCTCTGAAGGTCTCTTAAAGGGGAACATTATCACAATTTCAGAAGGGTTAAAACCATTAAAAATCAGTTCCCAGTGGCTTATTTTATTTTTCGAAGTTTTTTTCAAAATTTTACCCATCACGCAATATCCCTAAAAAAAGCTTCAAAGTGCCTGATTTTAACCATCGTTATATACACCCGTCCATTTTCCTGTGACGTCACATAGTGATGCCAATACAAACAAACATGGCGGATAGAACAGCAAGGTAGCGACATTAGCTCGGATTCAGACTCGGATTTCAGCGGCTTAAGCGAAATTGAAGAAGAAACTGAAGCTATTGAGCCATATCGGTTTGAACCGTATGCAAGCGAAACCGACGAAAACGACACGACAGCCAGCGACACGGGAGAAAGCGAGGACGAATTCGGCGATCGCCTTCTAACCAACGATTGGTATGTGTTTGTTTTTAAGTGTTGTAATGTTTTTAAGCTAAATTATTGGTAAACACAGTTTATGTATAATAATTTACGTAAAACCGCGAGTAATGAAAAAGTTTTCATCAATTAATATATTCTGTAGACATACCCTCATCCGCTCTCTTTTCCTGAAAGCTGATCTGTCCAGTTTTGGAGTTGATGTCAGCAGGCCAGGGAAGCTAGGGTCGATATTCTTCTCTTGATCATCTTCGGTGGCATAAGGGACGGTTTAGCTCGTTCGTCTGCGGGAACAAACTGCCGCCATTGCTTGCCGTGCTACCGAGGTCCTGTGTCCCTGAATAGATCACACACTCCGGCAGATTCAATGGGGGTCTGGCGGCAGATTTCTTTGACTTTATTGTTGGAAATGCATCTGCTTTGAGTGTCGCAGGATATCCACACATTCTTGCCATCTCTGTCGTAGCATAGCTTTCGTCGGTAAAGTGTGCGGAACAAACAACTGACCATTTTCGTCGGCTTTCCCCACAGCCTCGTATTTTGAACAAATTTCGTCCAATTTCTTGCCACTTTCGCATCTTTGGGCCACTGGTGCAACTTGAATCCGTCCCTGTTCGTGTTGTTACACCCTCCGACAACACACCGACGAGGCATGATGTCTCCAAGGTACGGAAAACAGTCGAAAAAACTGAAAATAACAGCTGATTTGACTCGGTGTTTGAGAAAATGGCAGATTGCTTCCCGATGTGACGTCACGTTGTGACATCATTGCTCCGAGAGCGAATAATAGAAAGGCGTTTAATTCGCCAAAATTCACCCATTTAGAGTTCGGAAATCGGTTAAAAAAATATATGGTCTTTTTTCTGCAACATCAAGGTATATATTGACGCTTACATAGGTCTGGTGATAATGTTCCCCTTTAAATATCGTGGAGAGTAGGAGTGATTCTTAGACTTAAGAAAGTTGATAAATAGCTTTTATTCTTAAGTTTGAGAGTAGGACTAAATTTCGCAAATTCTCAGGACTTAAGTGTAAAATGGCACTCTAAGACGCTTGATAAATACGGCCCCTGGTCCTTGAAGGACAATGTCATTGAATCCTCTTAAAGGTTCAGGAACAGATACCGTAAGACAGTTGGAAGGTACGGTGCCATCAAATGTGTGTCCTGGTTGTAAACAATACTTGTGTAAAACCAAGGCAGCCCTTGTCAACAAAAGTTCCTCATCTTGATCAATCTGGTTGGAATCATGGCCTCTATACCTACCAAGTGACGTGCGGTGAGGTTGATGACTGCTGAGGCACTGACTTCATCACAGTCAGATTTACAAACATATGAACCCTAAAGAGTATCTTATTCACCATTTGATTGGCAGCAGTTAACGGGTAATGTTTAAAAGCTCATACCAGCATTCTTCCCTGCTTAGCACTCAGCATCAAGGGTTGGAATTGGGGGTTAAATCACCAAAAATGATTCCCAGGCGCAGCGCCGCTGCTGCCCACTGCTCTCCTCACCTCCCAGGGGGTGATCAAGGGGATGGGTCAAATGCAGAGGACAAATTTCACCACACCTAGTGTGTGTGTGACAATCAAACTGTAGCACACAAAAAAGCACATTTAATAATAAAACAAAAACGTTATTATGGTCTTACCTTTACTTATAAATGAAGTCCATGCGCAGCTCCTTTTTGAACAAAAGCATCGATAACTTATTTATAGAAGTCTTCCTTATCTTTCTTCAGTTTTAAAAGTCTCTGTCTCGATGGAGATCTTCCTTTAAGTATTACCTCCTGCTTCGATTGAAAGTCCAGTTTAGAAAACTGTTTTATTTTAGATATGTAATCCTCCATGTTAAAAGTTCAGGCAAGAGGAAAAAATAAACGATCGCTGCTAACTGTTGCTGCTTGTTGTCACTTCTTCTGCAGCCGAGTAGTCGCATGAATGATCTCTGGTATCACTACCGCCCTCTACCACCAGGAGGCCGGATTACTGCGAGCCTCACCCAGTGTGTCTTTTGCAGCCTTTGTATGATTGCTCAGCACAAGAAATACGTTACACACATACAGTTGTTGACAAAATACACTGTACATTATATACCTCAGCTAACTAAACTATGGAAATGTATAATATAATTCATATAGCAATACGGTCTCACTGCACAGCAGGCCAGCAGTTAGCAGAGTCATTGCGCAATCCATGGTGAGGCTCAACTCAGTGACGTGCCTCAACTGGCTGCTGACACACCGCAAGTCTCTTCTCAGTATTTGAACGGCAAATGTGAAAATTCAGTGATTTTGAATAAAAATAATTTAAAACTGATGAAGTTAAATGGAAAATAACTTTATAGTATAATCATTGGATACATATAAGAATTTAATTTTTTTTTCTTCTTTTTACATTTTTTTTCTTTCCATAATGGCACGTGAGGCCCCGCCTCACCTGCTTCCCCTGACTGCACGTCACTGATAGCTACACTGTCTGCCACTTTTTGCTTGCTTGCAATGTACGCCTCCCTCCCTTTCTGGTGTTCACTCCAGTCAGGCAGAAAAGAGAGATGTGTCTTGAATCCTGTTGTGTGAGGTTCATTATAACAATAGACATGCCCACCTTCATTCAAAAGGGTTCTATAGAGTTGCCTTAAATTTGAAATTGTGAAGGTGCAATCAGTGCAAAAAGCAAAGAGTGGCAGACAGTGTAGCTAGAGGCCATGATGTTCACTGAAAGGCATTAAAATGCTACGTGTGCAGTCAAAAGCATCTTGTCCTCAGGCATTTGTTGACCAAAAATGAAATGAATGTGTCCAGGCAGCAGCTCCATATTGAGCCAGTGAGAGAATAACTCACATATAAAGAACAACTTCAGATGCGACAAAAATTGCAAAAGCCCATCAAGCTGATGTGTGAGACTGATAAACCTCCAAGTTGCGAGTGTGTGACAGTTAGAATAATTATGTGCAAAGTTATCACACAACTTTAGTATGCTTAAAGGCCGTTGCTATAGTTATTAGCTATTGTGCTAAAGTTAGATTTTTGAAAAGATTGCCAGCCGTCTCTATCAGTGTTGTGTCCAGACTCGGCCTGCTGACTGCCAAGGCTGAACACTGCCGTGACACAGACATAGCAGAGACAAGGCAATATCACCAGCGTCAACTCATTTATTTATTCTATAATCATATATTGTGTCAAACTGGAGTTGTCGAGATTACCCCCTTCCCTCAGCGACAGCTTCAGTGATGTAACAGGGACCTTCCAAATAAATAGAGGAAGCACTCAGGCTGGACTTTTAGAACGTAGTTTGGATCTGTAACTAGAATACAGCCCAAAACACGAGCTAAATTGAACTCTGTCTCTGCATGATTCCTTGCTACTTGTCTGATTATTAGATGTCATCAGTGTTTGAACCTGACAGTGACATAATAGCTTATTTGAAAATCTTTATACAGTCGCGATCAAAAGTTTACATACACTTGTAAAGAACATAATGTCATGGCTGTCTTGAGTTTCTAATACTTTCTACAACTCTTATTTTTTTGTGATAGAGTGATTGGAGCACATACTTGTTGGTCACAAAA
Organism: Nerophis lumbriciformis; assembly: GCF_033978685.3. Taxonomy (NCBI): domain Eukaryota; kingdom Metazoa; phylum Chordata; class Actinopteri; order Syngnathiformes; family Syngnathidae; genus Nerophis; species Nerophis lumbriciformis. Next base: position 11,269,978 of record NC_084572.2, on the reverse strand, counting down.
AACATTCATGAAGTTTGGTTCTTTTATGAATTTATTATGGGTCTACTGAAAATGTGACCAAAAGTATACATACAGCAATGTTAATATTTGGTTACATGTCCCTTGGCAAATTTCACTGCAATAAGGTGCTTTTGGTAGCCATCCACAAGCTTCTGGTTGAATTTTTGACCACTCCTCTTGACAAAATTGGTGCAGTTCAGCTACATTTGTTGGTTTTCTGACATGGACTTGCTTCTTCAGCATTGTCCACACATTTAAGTCAGGACTTTGGGAAGGCCATTGTAAAACCTTAATTCTAGCCTGATTTAGCCATTCCTTTACCACTCTTGACATGTGTTTGGGACCCAGACCATGGGTCATGGCGAGAGTCCTTCAGCAGCGGCTGCAGCCATATGAATTGGGACAGTTCAGCTGACGGGACACTTTCTAGTTCTGTTGTCCCCGCCCTCACGTTTACGTCACGTAAATGTTTTTCCAAGATGGCGCCTTTTTTAACCCTTTGTGAGGATTACGATTGATTCTTCATCTAAACGTGAAGATATGAACATCCTGTCATTCGGCAACCCAGTGAGAGCAGACATAGTACAGTAAGTGATTGTATTTATTATGTTCAAACTTTGTACATTCTGTTCAGCACTTCGCAATAGTGCTACTTAATGCTTAGTGTTTGTTGTTGAAGGGAAAAGTGAACGTTGTGAAGTGTCTGTGAAATTAATACATATACCGTATTTTCCGCACCATTAGCCGCACCTAAAAACCACAAATTTACTCAAAAGCTGACAGTGCGGCTTTTAACCCGGTGCGCTTTATATATGGATTAATATTACGATTCATTTTCATAAAGTTTCGATCTCGCAACTTCGGTAAACAGCCGCCATCTTTTTTCCCGGTAGAACAGGAAGCGCTTCTTCTTCTACGCAAGCAACCGCCAAGGTAAGCACCCGCCCCCATAGAACAGGAAGCGCTTCTTCTTCTACTGTAAGCAACCACCCGCCCCGGAAGAAGAAGAAGCACGCGGTGCATGCTGGAATATGTGACGTTTCATTTCCATTTGTGTGTTTATGTAAAGACCCCAAAATGGCTCCTATTAAGTGTGTTGTCTGTCTAATTATAAATAATGCAGACGAGGCGTGTTAACTGAGTTCTCAACGTTTACTCACAGCGTGCTCATAACCACATTCTAACTGCCAGCATACAACAACGCTTCTCAGGGCTACCGCGCATGCTCGTCACTATCGTTGCATGCTGGGTAGTGTAGTTGTTATATTTGCTAGCTCATAACATCACATTGAGAGACACGCTTACGCGCTTAATTCAATACTCGCCGTCATTCCGGGTGGATTGACAAAAGAACTCCAGCCGCTACATATTGGTGTCAACAGGGCATTCGAAGCTAGACTGCTAACTGCGTAGGAACAGTGGATGACGAAGAAGCGCGCGGTGCATGCTGGGATATGTGACGTTTCATTTCCATTTGTGTGTTTATGTAAAGACCCCAAAATGGCTCCTATTAAGTGTGTTGTCTGTCTAATTATAAATAATGCAGACGAGGCGTGTTAACTGAGTTCTCAACGTTTACTCACAGCGTGCTCATAACCACATTCTAACTGCCAGCATACAACGCTTCTCAGGGCTACCGCGCATGCTCGTCACTATCGTTGCATGCTGGGTAGTGTAGTTGTTATATTTGCTAGCTCATAACATCACATTGAGAGACACGCTTACGCGCTTAATTCAATACTCGCCGTCATTCCGGGTGGATTGACAAAAGACCTCCAACCGCTAGATATTGGTGTCAACAGGGCATTCGAAGCTAGACTGCTAACTGCGTGGGAACAATGGATGACAGAAGGCGAACACACCTTCACTAAGACAGAGGCAGCGCCGGACGACATTCGCCCAACTTTTCAATTCGGACACCGAAGGAGAAAAATTCGAGGGATTTATGAATGAAGAATAACTTCAGAAAGTGAGCGCTATGTTTATTTTGTGTGTTGTGACATTAACGTTCGAGCAACATTATGTTGCTATTGCTCTGCACTATTTTGAATTTTACTATGTTTGTGATTGCACATTTGCGTACATTTTGGGACAGAGTTGTTAGAACGCTGGTTTTTAATATATTATTAAAGTTTGACTGACCTATCTGACTGTTTTTTTGACATTCCCTTTAGCGCAGCGTAGGCGCGGCTTATAGTCCGGGGCGGCTTATTGGTGGACAAAGTTATGAAATATGCCATTCATTGAAGGTGCGCCTAATAATCCGGTGCGCCTTATAGTGCGGAAAATACGGTACTTAAAATGACCAAAATATGTAAATATTACATGTTATTATGAATGTGCCTGTTACTACATTACATATATGCTTACAGTGTGTACAAACGTATATAAAATGATGATGGAGGTGTATAGATGTATTTTAGTGCGCTTTATAGGCGGAAAAAGAGCTACTCCTATTGGCTCAATTGTTAGCTGACT